>NW_013952557.1:1123746-1125161 GCF_001266775.1 Austrofundulus limnaeus | reverse complement strand
ATATATATATATATATATATATACTGTATAAAGAAACTAACAACATTTAAACTGTGATATTGGAGTCCATTATAAAAGGGAGAAATTTTGTGTGTCAGTGTAGTATGAAAGTGTGAAGTGGTTTTGTGTCTCTGAATAAAACAGCATGGGCATCATTATGTTTTGGTATGCATTGTCCATATGCATGTACAAACGGATGTGAGGAAGTAATATTACACATGAGATGAAAAAGGCAGGGAGTCTCCCAGGGGAGTCCATTGTATCTCAGTGGAGATGCGAGAGCTTAGAAGATTACGTGATCTAGACTCACCGAAGCATAAGAAGCGAAAGCCCACAAAAGAGAGATGAGCCAATTAGATGCCCACTACGGCTTTTAAAAGAACACACACCTCCCCTTTGGGTTAACAAAGGCTTCTATGTTAGAGAATCATTTTATGTTTAGGATTTCATCTAAAATGATCCATTTAATATGAGTTTACACAGTATTTATAACCAAGCTGCGTTTGTGTTAATAGCCTCGCTTTTGGAAACTGCTGTCTACATCTCACCCTGTGTGAAATAAACTGTCTGCAGAATGATCTGAGGCTACCTGACCTTTGAGCGGTGAACTTCGCCATCATCATCTTCGCCACCAACTCCAAGGATCTTCCGGCTCTTCAGGCGGCTTATCAAGTCCGTCTGGCTGTGCTTCTTCATTAGAGGAGGGTGGGATTTGGACGCCATGGTGCACACCTGACACACAAGTGAAAAAGCAAGGCAAAGCATTGAGATGAACAGAATAATGAATAACAGAATAACAAATAAGTTCCCTACAGATAAGACCATTTATACAATAAAAAAAAAACGTATCCTGTATTAAGAAGACACCTCTCTTTGGCACAAAAAGGAAGTGGTATCTAGGCCTGTCACAATAAACAAAAATCAATTAACCATATGATAAATTAAATTGAGGAAGATAAATTAAAATGAAGACAATTTTCATTTGCCTGCTTTTTTGTTTTCTTCATGTTTCTTTTTACACTATGCAAATTTTAATGTAAACCTCTGTAAACGGGTTGTTATACCATTCTTTTAGTTTAAAATGGTCTCCAACCATATTATTATTTATTGCAATAATTTCTGAGGCAATTTATCTTCCTGTAATATTTGTTGTCGTGACAGGCCTAGTGGTATCCACCAATCTACGAGTGATACCCCCGAGGACTTGACTTTTGCATCACAATTACATAATATGAGACTTGCAAATATAAGTAGCTGTCTTAAGTCAGGGATGAGGCAAAAGCCAGATGTCCTCCTGGTCTGCCAGCAGACTCAGGCGCACTGAGAGAGCAAATAGATGTGACAGTGACACACACACACACACACACACACACACACACACACACACACACACACACACACACACACACACACAC
>NW_013952557.1:1103391-1123736 GCF_001266775.1 Austrofundulus limnaeus | reverse complement strand
CACACACACACACACACACACACACACACACACACACACACACACACACACACACACACACAGACGTAAATAAAAGAAGACATTTTGAAGACTAAAGGTCTAAATGTCAATATCGATCCACAGATCCAATGTCTGCATGTAATTGGATATGTGGAACATGGTTTTAATTTCAGTCTGTACTGCCTGCAAAACAAGAGGTGCGCCAAAAAATCCATTCACATAAGAATCTAGATTCTCATTTACTACGATTCAAAATCGATTTAAAATGTCCCAAAATCAATTCTAAAAAAATAAAACAAATACGTTGAAGTCTCCCCTGAAGTCGTGGTGAAGTCTCGCGTAATTACAAAATTACAAAATTTCGCGAGACTTCACCACGTAGCAGGTTCTCGGACATACGCATGCGCGGAAAGTTTCAAAACAAACGGAGGAAGGAGAGATTCAACATTCAACCGGTCCCGTCTTCGTTGGTTTTTACCGAATGCCGGGGAAGACCGAGCTTGACATGAGCTTCATAGTGTGCAAGGTTTGCAAAGTGAAGATCAAATACTTCGGGAACACAACAAATGTGTGCGCTCTCATAACCAGGCATCACCCGTAGTTAAAGGATTTGGAGCAGAGTCAGCCACCAGCAGCAGACCAACGCAGACTTCACCAAACTGTCTGCCAATTCTGAGCTGGCCAAAAAAAAACATAACCAGGTCTATCGCCTGATTCATTGTCAATGACTTAGGGCCACAGTGTGGTGGAGAATGAGGGGTTTATATTCATGTTGCAGACAGCGGAGCGGAGGTATGCCATACCAGCCTCTAAAATGTTCACTCAAACAGCTGTGCCACAGCTTTACCAAGAGACTAAAATGAAAAAAAAAAATGAAAAATTTAGAGGCAGCTAGTTTACTGGTGCTATTTTTCAGTTAAAAAATATTTTCACTTGTTATTCTTAAAGCTTCTGAATAATAGTCTTTCATTTGTGAAAAGTAGTGTTTCATGTTGCCTTTTTGGTACTGCAACTTTCCTGTGAAAAGAAAAGTGCTTGTTGTTCAACTGTAGCATTATACCAAAGCAATTTATTTTTGTTCCAACTTATTTTATAGCTGTGGTCCAGACAGGATTTTTTTAAAAAAGGCACTTTCCTTAAAAAGTGAAAAGGCAGCATGTTTAATTGCATTATGTTTTTAATAACGATTCACTTTTATTTCTGTTACTTGAGTAATATTGCCTTAATGCAACGGTTGAAAAAATTACATTTAAGCATGGATTAATGTTTAAAAATTATTAAATGTGAAAAAGAAAAGACTTTATTATCTGCATTTGTCATTCTGTCCTGCATTACATCATGAATCATTGAATCATGCAGATTCTATAGACTGAAGCAAGAAATTTTTATAAATCAAATAGTTTTGAATGAAAAATCATTTTTGAATTGAATCTAATCATGACATAGTAAAAGATTCCCACCCCTATAAAACAATATGCCCCAAGGATGACTGCACATGTATTCTCTATCTAGTCTGAAATTTCTGGTCAGACACTTTTATTTGAACAGGGACTTTTTTCATTAGAGCTCTTTTTCTCTTTTTAACTAAGCCAACATGTAGCTCTGATCAAACAAGACAGTAAAGCCACATTATCGCACAGCTTGCTAGTTTGACTTGTTACTATACAAAATAAAATCAAATATGTTAAACACAATTATTATTATTAAATATTCTTAGCTTAGTTTGTGCTTAACTGTGATTGCAGGATAAATTGCTGACTGGCTTTTATTTGAATTCAGTGGGGACAACAAGCAATAGTTACATTAAGAGAGATCACCACTGACTCAATAATCGGCACCGTAATTAAACAGGAGGCTAAAAGGCACGCGCTAACATGAGTGCACTCATGCACACAAAGGGGCAGCCAAAAATTGATGGCTACTCCACAGGGCAGTTCTCTGGAGGAGAAAAACAAGTGCAGTTATTGAACTTTTCTCCCAAGGATGAGAATAAGCAATAATAACAGTGCTTACCATCCAGAAAAGGGGGAAAAACATCAGGGCTAACAGGAAATACAAATGATAAAGTGTGCTACATCAAATTAACAAATGAAAAGTGTACTTTATATAGGTGATTAAACTGCTATGCTAAACTACAAAAACTGACAAGGAGCAATGCAAACAGTGATTTAATTTAAAATTTTATAAACTTTTGTCAGTTCCCCAGTGAAAACAGAAAACTTGCATTTTCAAATGTGTAAAGTTACGATTTTTTTTCTCTTTAGTTATTTTATTAGTTATTGGACTACATCACTTAGCCATAGCACCAGCTTATCTTTTCACACATTGGTCAACCATTTCGTTATTATGCTCTAGCAGTACTTCGGCCCATTCAGAAGTGACATTGAGGTGGCCTGAAGATGCCTAAATCGTAGGCTGAAGTGTCTTGTGAAAGGGTGGGAATAAATACAGTGAGCCATTTATCTTAACCTAAAAGTGTATTTAGTTGGAAAAAGTCTTCAGGACATTATTCACAAAAAAATTAAAAAATAAATAAAAATTAATAAATCAATGTTACCATTTTTCATGTTGTAAAAATCAATGATGATGGTCTAGTTTGCTTTATTATTACACCACATTATGTCTTTTATAGAGCTTGTTCGTTGTTAATACACTGCAAAATGACAACAAAATAAGGATGCACGATAACTCATTTTAAGAACCGCTACCGCCAGGAGATAAGATGAGTCAAAAATGGGTAAGATCATAACATAAATAAACAACACCAAAACCATGTGACACTGTAAATTATATCATTTGAAATAAATTCTTAGGAAACAAACTTTTCTTAAAATACAGTATATCAAACAAAATTTCTCAAATGGCCATTTTTTAAATAAGGCACATTAATTAAAAAAGACCTTTAACACTGATCTCAGATTTAAACAAAAGAGAAAAAGTCATTCCACAAGTTCAAAAACAGATAATGCACCAACACAAGTTAGATTCAAAGTACATTTGTTTTTATTATTAGGATTGCCATGAACAATGGCAACCTATTATTATCCGCCTCTAAACTGGACTCTTTATTTATTATTCATCCCAGAACTTTCACCATTAATGCGGCCCGAACTGTAGGTTCGGGCCCCATGAAAAATACATTATTGCGTCGGCGTCGATCTCACGAGGTTTGCTATTATTTATCGTTACATAATCTGTTACCATGGCGACGTAATCCCCAAAAAACTAATCTAAAAATCCCCATTGGATTACATGGGAAGCTCCTCACTCTAGGTCATGTGACCTTAGAGTGTGAGCTTTGTAATTTTAAAGAAGAAACTTTGCAAACAAATTCCTATTACAGCCACAATTTTCATGTTACAAAGACAAATTACACATCAAAACGCAGGAATTTTTGTCTTCTTTCAGAAAATGTGTGTGGTTTGGCTCTACGACAATTGGTTTTCTCTCTACGTGCTTCAGAAGTTCCTTCTCCTATCTCTTCCATTCAAAAAATGGTCAAAACCGGATTCAGAAATCTAACACTTACTACTTTTTTAACTCGTGATATCTTAGCCAAAAATCCAAGTGCATGCTTGAAATTTTATTTCAGTAAAGACCAAAGTCTTCTGACGCTCAAGGTCTAAAAATTATTTCAATAGCCCTTATATTTATTGTACAGCATATGTTTGAAAGGACACATCATTTCTGTGTTTTCAGACAGAGGAGCTGCAGATTTTGGTCTCCCATTAAGTGCAGCTCCTGGGAATCCAGCCTCCTGATTGGCTGAGGCTGAGAGTTAAAGTCAATGTACTGTAGGTTAAAGTCCACACATGACTTTACATAGGTTTCATTTGTTACCATGGAAACACAGTAAACCCACAAAGACGTCCATAAAACTCCTTTGGTAGCTGACAGGTAACTCCACACAATGTGAATACTTCTCACAAGCTAATTGCTAAAGATATCTTTGAAATAAAATAAAAAAAGACTCACATTCAGCCATTTAAAACCATGTCCAGTTCAGTCTACACTCCAACTGTAGGTTAGGCAGTGTCTTACCTGTAGCAGATACATATCATAGGTTTAGACAAACATATTTAATTCAGCCAGTTTTCAACTTAATTAGCTAAAATTTGGTACACTAGTAGCTAAAGGTCAGGTCTATCGGAAATAGTAGCCGAAATAATAAATACAAGATGGCCGCCATAGCTAAGTTCAAATTACTCTAATCCAGCCAATTTCTCATATATTGAGCTAATATTTTATACACAAGTAGCTGACAGTAAGCTCTCTCACAAATAGTAGCTGAAATAAAAATCCAAGATGGCCACCATATCTATTTTCAAATGGCTTTCGCTCAGCCTCTGTTTGATATATTGAGCTGAAACTTGGTTTACTGGTAGCTGACAGTAACCTCTGTGACATACTGGAGCAGAAACTTCAAAAACAAGATAGCAGCCAAAGGAACTTCGGCCACTTTTTCTCCAAGCAAATGAAAAGGACATATTTTCAACATGAATGCACCCACACAAGTCATACGTCCAAACGACCGGCTCAGCCAGGGGAACTGTGTTCTTACTCAACTGTATATTTCGTTGTTACCATGGCGACGCAGTAGGCTGACAGAGACACCCAACAAACGCCATTGGAAATGAATGGAGTAGGCCTCAAAGCCTTCAAAACCTTAAAGCTTTTTGAAATAGCTCATGAACCACTGATTTTAAACTTTATAAAACTCTAACACAGTCATCATTGGACAATCCTCTGTCACTGTCCAACACATTTGTCCAACTCAGATACAAGATGGCTGTCCAAGCAACCCTGGATTACCATATAAGTGCTGGACATCAGCACATTTTACATATGTTGAATGAATTTAATGTGTGAAATTAAGTGTGAAAATCTTTAGAACTGATCCACTTTATTAGAGTTTTCAAGTCTTACAAATGACAAAAATAGCATAGAAAAATGTCTGTTAACAAAATATTTCATGAACCAAAGCACAAATTCAGCCAGAAAACACACAAAATGACATAAATCAGTCATTTCTTGACCTTTAAAGATAATGGGCCTCATGCAAGAAGATGTTCATATTCTTATCCTAAATTTCTCTTTCTTTTGTTCGTACAAAGGGTTCGTACGAACATGTCACGTCAGATTCAATAAACTCTTCTATCTTCAGGAAAAGTGTGTAAATGAGCTGCGTAAATTCCACCTGTTCGYATCCAGCTGCTCGTGCACGCGAGAGGAGATTAGCATAATTACCACCCCAAAAACACCATATAAGGCTACGTTTCCTGCCTCAGATACAAGGAAGCGTCCATTCATGAAAATGACAGCGAAAACTAAAAAGAAGAACTTTACGAGTTCAGAGATTGAAGTCCGTCTGTCAGAGATCCAGAAAAGAAAATCAGTCATTTTTAGCAGGTCAGCTGTGGAATAAAAAGAGCTGCTAAAAGTATAAACAACTGTGTTAAATCATTTTCATTTATTCAGAAGCCAGAGTGCTGCACACCTGTCAGTCAAAGTGTAAATGCATTACAACCACATCATACTTACAGGAAGACACAAAAAGTTAGCAGCAGCTTGGCATGGTAAACAATGGTTAAAAAGCAGATAAAAGCTTCTGTCTTTAGTAAGGGTCAACGGCTGGTTGTCATCATTTCCATCGTTAAAGTGCTTGAGATCTGCGTCATCTCTGGCAATTTTATTGGATTTGTCCAAAGCTTCAGCAATGATTTAAGTCCTGATGAGTTCTTGAATGCTAGTTTGTTGTTGTTAACATTTTTAGCAGACGGACTCTGTGCTGCATTCAGGGGATAACGGACATTACATATCTCAAATTGGGAGTAGCTGTTCCGATGTTTCTAATTATAAAGTGTGTGTGTAACATACAGGGCTAATTGGTAAAATAATATTAATAATTCAAAAAGAAAAAATAAGTAGGTCCTCTGGATGGGTTCTTCTTTAGTGAAATGTTTTGTCTCTCCTGCAAGAGACTTCTTCAGTCTGATGAGTTTCAGGTGAACTCAGCCTTAAAAGCACTGCCTCCACATGGTGGACAAACAGGTTAGTCATATGCAAAAGAGGGCCATCACCTAACAATAGGCTTCATTAGCTCTATTGTTCATAGAGGGTCATGTGCCCCATCACCTGACTTATTGGTTTGGATGCTGTGGTTCTTAGGTATTGTGTCATGTGTATGTAGTGAATACAGGCAGGTCTCAAAGTCCCCATATTTTTGTTTTTTCCCTCTTTGTGTTGGTATCGTTGGGGCCTTGATTCACACCTTTTGCTCACAGGAGGCTGAGACATACTTGCAATAACAGCGCTTTAGGAGGACAACTAGACACGAAGGCCTTCACCTCTGTTTAATGGTGGACAGTTTTTCTTCACAAAGATGGCTTCCTTTCCTTCTCTCTCATACCAACGTTCCTCTCTATCAAGGATGAGAACATCTTCATCCCTGAAAGAKTGACCGTTGGCCTGTAGATGAGTGTAAACTGCAGCCCCGCCTGCATTCACTACATGACACGACACCTAAGAACCACAGCATCCAAACCAATAAGCCAGGTGAAGGGGCATACCCTCTATGAACAATAGAGCTAATCAAGCCTATTATTAAGCGATGACCCTATTTCGCAGGTGACTGACCCATAGACTTAAATATAAAGATCACTAGACTGAGCCCCGCTCATCCCGTCCACTGGTAGCGTCTGTGACAGCATGGAGGAGCAGAAACAGACCTAACAGGCCAACAGCTCACAGCCTCCATAGAAACTAATAGATAAACAGCAGCTGAACTGGATCTGTTTCACAGATTATCAGTCTTGTTTTTACAATAAATTAATAATTATGTTAATTTCATTCAACAATCATGTAAAACAGCAAATTTAAATACAGTATATAATTTATAAATAACAATGATCTAAACCAGACCTGAAGTCAGCCTGTAACTTAGACTTTAGCTAGTTGAAAAATGATTACTTCAGCTAGTAATAAAGTATATTTATTATTTCTTCTCACTGTCATAAAAAATAATATTTATATATACCAGTCAACAGTTAGAAAATGTTCTCTGGTTATAGGATGAAACTTGTCTTTATTAGCTAACATCTTCTCAACAAGTCAGGTTCCTCTAACAGAAACCTAAAAATACTCACATTTATAATATTTTTTTTACACTCTGTAGGTCTAAATATTAAATCAGAGGACAAATCAGCTGTAATATTTAATAGTTTGTGTTAAATTGTATCATGACTCAACAGTGCTAAACTCTGTATATATCCTCCACAAGCTAATATCTGCTAACCAGTTCAATAAATAACAGTGATTAAAGCGACTTTATGAGATTATTTTAATTTAAACTGTTACATTATGTTCTGCTCAGATCACATTGAGCTAAATAAGATCAAATCTGCTGACTTGTGTTGTGAAATGAGACGTTTTCCTGTTTATCTTCTGTTMATAAATCCATAACACAAACAGCTTTTCTGRCATTATTTAAAACAGATAGATTATTATAAACTGTAAAATATTAATAATAATTGGATTAATATTATTATTAAGAGTTTTAATGATTTCTACATCGTTAGTCCTTTTTTCTGCTCTGTTGTGTCAACATGTACAGCAATGGGAAATCCAGAGTTTTGCCCGTTTAGCGTTAGCCTTTAGCTTCAGCAGCCGATCACACGGCCACGTGGTTTTTGCTCACTCCAGCTGTTCTATAGAACCTCCTTGGACTGACCTGTTTGTCCACCATGTGGACGCAGTGCTTTTAAGGCTGAGTTCACCTGAAACTCATCAGACTGAAGAAGTCTCTTGGAGGAGAGACGAAACGTTTCACTAAAGAAGAACTCATCCAGAGGACCTACTTATTTTTTCTTTTTGATTTTTTCTACCTGGATTACTGAGATACATCAGGACAATATTAACAATTCTTAAAATGACTGATTGTTTTCCAACACGGAGTATTCTAATTATTTTTCTAGTGAGAAAGTTGTTTATTCCGACGCAACATGAACGTTGCTCGGGTCGTGTCGGTCGGGAAGCGGCTCGACCAAAACGGATAAAAATAAACACACATTCTCATCGCTGTGCTGGCAAACATGTACATATATTATCGGTTCTGTTTGTTATATTGGACCGATAAGTATGATGTCATAATTCCCTGATATCGGGCCGATAACTATCGTGCACCCCTACAGCAAGAATAATAGATTTTTCAAATGGTACTTTTGAACCTTTACCCTTTGCACATTAATAAAAGACCATCTGTTTACGAACAAGTAAACAGGAAAATCATCTCCTCTTTCATCATCAATATCAAAGGCCCTGTCTGAGGATTATGGCTTTTATTATGTCCCCAAAAATCAATCAAATCACCCACAAAGACTGTGCAGCCTCTTGAATGTTGATCCCCCACTCAACATTTGTAATAATAATAATAATAATAATAAAAGGCATAAATGAGGTGCACCTCATTCCAAGCGCTCAAAGATGCCACATTTCTCATGCATGCAAAAATACCCATGCACGGTCCCCACTAGCGCTCCTTGACTTGCAAGACTAATGCCGAAACAGTTGCCTAGCAACAGCCAAAGGACCAATCGCGTCTTAACTGAAAACCCCTTTCATGATTGAAACCCAGGTGTCCTGGAGGAAAGTCATCACTGACCCGGTTGTGTTTTCTTTCCTGGTTTGGATGACTTCTTCAGATGATTCAATAAACTTTAATTTGCGTGCATTCACAGTCGTAGCCATTATTCTAACTATCAAAGACTTCAATTAAGGCTCATTCTCAAGCTCTCAAAATAGATGAAAGTTTGGCAATACAACTGCTGTGTTTTTTTAATAAGCATGAAGAACAGATAAGTGAGACAAAGAAAAGCAGGTTAGAAAAAATATTGAACCAAAGCAATATTCTACATGAAAGATAAATGCTAAAATTAATGAGTAGTACAATACTCTTGTTTTTGCAAGTCTAGTGACAAGTTGTGCCATAGAGAAGAAAGGCTGGTAAGCACATGAGGAAGATATTGTGGGAAAGGTGTGAACTCCTGAGAGATCACTGGTTTGCAACTAAAAAGATGTTCTTCAAAAAAATAATTGTATCATAGGAACAAAATGTGTGGGTGAGGAAGAACAACTGTGATCAAATGTGTTACTCAAAATAAGGCAGCAGATTCAACCTTTCTAGTCTGTAACCTTTTTCCCCTCCTCATAAACAACAGAATACAATGATTAAAAAGGCCAGCAGTTCCTTTCACCATTATTTTGGGGATATTTAACAGCATCAATTGGTGTTCAGTGTGGACAAATCAAAAAGCTTTTACACAAGACTACTCAGTTCAGGACTTAACGCCAATAATGTGATGGATGAAGTGTCTTTGCGTTCAGTTCATCACAGGACTAAACTACAACAACCAGAATTATAATCAAGGTAAAATCTATGATGATGAACAACATTTTGGTACTTAGTTTCAAAAATGAGTGAACAACAACGATGATTGCTAAACTGAGTTAATTAATTTTGTTTGAAAACAATTTAAAGGAGATGGCCATCACACATAACTGATTTCTACTACTCCCTGCCTCTTTTGCACCCTGAAGACTCACTTTATTTTGGAAAACTCACATCTGTGCGGCGGGATATGGCCGACTGTATTAGTGCTTTTTGAATGGCCATAGGCAACACAAAGGTGGACTTGTCTGTGCGCTCATTTAGCAGAACTGTTTTCTAAAAAAAAAAAAACCAACAGTAACCCATTTTTTCAAACTCTTAAAAACAAACAAAAACAGGTCAGTAAACATGTTTCTTTCTGTTCAGATAGATTTCTATGTTGGAGAACAAATAACTTCAACTTTAAGGTGTAGGCAGCAGGAGAATCCAGTCTGCTCATGTAAAATCAGATCAAGGATCCTTGACCTTTATGGGACTTGATGTTAAGTGTTAAGAGTGTTAAAGTGTCAGAGATATTCATCTCGGGCGCCAAGATTAGTCTTCATGTTGACTGTTTTGATGCACAACAGGAAGGTAAATATGTTGCTTATCAAGTGGAAAATCTCTACTAAAATGCAAAACCAACCTTTTAATGTACTGACATTCACATCTGATGTGCTCACTTTTGTTATTGACATTTGTTAATTGGAGGGAAAGGCCTGCTGCAGAGATTAGAACTTATGTGACATGTTCCTGACTGGAACCCCATCATGAAGTCAGTGAATAACTTTGTCTGCAACACTTTAAGAGGGATTAAATGCCTACTGTCAGAAAAGGGATGCACACTACTTGAATACAAAAGATAATGAGATTATGATCAAGAGTTTTCAAATGATCATGCTCGAATTGGACTAGGTGATCTGACAGCTCAGTGAGACCAGACCTTGAAAACTGGTTTATACTTCTTGTCGCAAGTCTTTAACCCCCGCTGAGTGAAAAAAAGTTGAACAACTTCCGTCTGCACTCCCGCTGCTATCCCCCGGTGACAGCTGTCCGATACATTGCCCCCAGTCAGCACTCCGAGACGCGGAGGTTGCGGCTCGGTGTGTGATTGGTTCAAAGTTTGTGGGCGTTTTTGTTTGGTGTATCACTCCGCTACCCAGTACTCGCTTCCAGAGGCCGGTTTTTGTTTGTAAACATGGATAGTTTTGAAGAGAAACTCGCCGAGGCGGTCCGGAGGTACAAACATCTGTATGACTTCTCTACTGCGGAGTACAAGTAATGCCAAATGGCAAAAAATTCATGAAGGGAGATTGCAGAAACGTTGCAAACAGAGGAGGCTGTCCGCCGCAAACGATAGTGGACTCTCTGTGACCGGTTTGCAAAGACCAAACGGAGAATGCAGGTCCGGAGCAGGGATCCTGGCGGGACCAATCCAGTTCCTCCGTTATTTCTTTTTTTTTGCCCTCCCCCACACTTTTTTTCCTGGACATGTACATTAAACACCGGGGGACGACAACAAACATGACAACATCCGACACAACGGACTCACAAATCGAGGTAATAAAACACCTTCGCTAGCCTACTTTTTAGAGAAAATGAAGTGATTTTTTACAGAAGCTTAAATATAAAATCACGCTTGTGCTGCTTGACGTCTGCGGTGGGAGGGCAGAGGGAGGGATTACTATAATGTATCCTCCACGTCTTTTCCAAGTATAAACACTCAATGCAGTCGGTGACACAAACACAGTTACGTCATCGCTGGGCCGCAGCTGCATGTCTTGCATGAAGTATAAACAAACCTTGAGAGTGAGATTTTGTAAATAGCCAAAACATAACTATAAAAGCCAAAAATGTTGTGTATGTAATATCTGCGACAGAAAGGTCTGCAGTGAGATCACACACACGTGGCCATGTAGCAGCAGTTTTTCAATGCACTGCAGCACTGCTAGAGTTGAACTGATGTAACTGTACAACTCAATTCTGAAGTCAAGAATTTTTTTTCAAAACCATAGGAGACCTACAGATCATACTTAAAACGGCTCAATACAAGCAAATGACAGTAAATAACTGGGATCTCTGTCATTTATAACAATGAACGGTCATTTCACTTCACTGATACCAAATAGGCGAAAAAGTGTGACTATATTTGGTAACTTCTTACTAGGCCCTTCTTTTTTGCATTTAAAAAAATGTATAAAGCTAAATAGGTGTACTATTTTAACATTCATTTTTACTTTCTCCAAAACTGAATATATTTTGTAGATCCTTTATATGGGTTACATTTATCACTCTTGGAATTTTATTCATTCAGTGTCACATGAAGCAGAAAATTTAATTGCAATAATTGTATAGTCAAGTGTCACTAATAAAACCATCATCATTAGGATGATAAGTTTCTCAGACCTTGTCACCTCATTTTATGCAAGAACAACTAGAGACACGAGACACATATTAAAGACTTGTCCCAAGGCTATAACATTTACCTAGATGTGACGTCAATACAGCCAAGTCGAGACAAGGCACTTAGTAGGGCAGAAAGGCACATTACATTGTGTGAATGGAATAATTGATCTTGTAGATGTCTGCAACTATCAGGGGACGCTTCAAATCAGATCTTTTCAAATCACTGGAGGCAAACGTTTTCTGAGAAGTATGCTGGCGCTGATTTAGAATGATTTATAGATGAGTCATTTGTGAGAAAAAGGTAAAAAAAAAGGCATGAATACAAAAAAAAATGTGCCTGTGATAGTGAGTGAATAACAGAGAACCTAAAAGAGGACAAAAGATTTCTATTTTGAGCCAAAGGATGTCAAAAACTTACACCATGGAAACTGCTGTGCACCACAGAGAATGTATCCACGAGCAGCAAATCTGAACCTCAATTACTATAAAAAGATTACTGAACTAAGCCAAACAAATAAAAGTGTTAGATCATCTGCAGACACTAATCATGGAATGAACTTAATCTAATGATCGCTGGGGATTTCAAGTTTAACTTCTAATCTTCAGTTATTGCATCACAAGGGAATTTACCCTCATTATATGACTATACCCTCAAACTACCATTTCAAGATATTCCTACACTAACACTCCCTCAGGAGTCACAAATACAAATAAGGCTTGGTGCCTCAGCTGTAATTGTCACTGTAATGAGATGTTACTGTCATGCATGTTAAGTTATTACCAGCACGTTTGCTGTAAAAGTCCCAAAATTATTGGTATTGTAACCGAGTACTGTGTAATAATCAAAATCGGTGTGTCTAAACAACAATTTCAAGCACTATCCTATGATCTCAGCTGTGGGGATTGTAGATAATCACTAGGATTGAAGAGCTATTGTCCAGCTGGGTCTCTGCTGACTCCCTGCAAGACTTTTGTAGTGCAGGCAGTCCTCCGACTGTGCTTCATGCATTAAAGCTACTCCTCAAACCAAACAGAAAGTCTTAAAATTAGACAATTTTGAACCTTTGTTTAACGTTCGTTTTCTCTTACCAACTAAATGTAGTCAAGACTGGTTAACAAAAGAGTATAAAATATGAAAGCCATTCTTGTACTGTAGGGTTTGCTTGATAAACACTTCAAGACATTTAAAATATGCAAACAAAAGAAAGTTAATTGCTTTGTAAGGCGAGTTCATGGAGATGTTTTCTTTGATTCAGGCAAGCATTGTGACTAAAAAAGAAATTTGCCAAAGAGTATGAAGTCGGAAGAACTTGCTTTGAATTTCTCAACAACAATTTATCAAAAAATGACATGAAAAAAACCTGGGCAGAAAAAAGAAAATTCTGTTTATGGGAATTCTGAAGTTAATTCAAACAGAGCAAACAGTTCAGAGCTTTAAAAATATGTTGACTCTAACCTTTAACATAAATTCTGCCAAGTAAAGGCAGTGTGAAAATTACAATAAACGATGCTACAAACAAGTAGTCTTTTATTCAAAGCATTTTTAAATAGCTGTTTTTTTAATCTGTAATTGAACTTAAGACATTCAAAAGGAAATGTGGAGATCAGACTGGAGTTTTAGAAAACAAAGAACACACTTCAAAAATTACAAGCAGGCTCTGTGAAGTAGCCCTGCACATTTTAACAATGCAGCTATACAGTACTAACACTAATGTAAATGCCATGTAAAAAACACATCCCATGTCCTCACCACAAATTCAGCATTAAAGGTTTACCACTGAACAACAAAAATATCCTAATGCATTTAAAAACTAGAAGCACTCAGAGTAGGCCTGTCGCGATAGTCAATAAATCAATTAATCGCACGATAACTTTTTTTGAGGTCGGTAAAAAAAAGACGCGATAAGTTTCATTTTCCTGCTAGTTTGTTTACTTCGGCTCTCTCCCTCTCTGTGCTCCCGCAACACAGGAGCTCCGCTGACCCCTCCCCTCCTGTTTTCTTAGTGTGGGAGGAGTCAACTCTCGCTTTAGCATGAGAGCTCGCTCCTAAAGAAACGCTTCAAAGCAGAACGCGGCTGCAGAAGTGTCGGAGAACTAGAACCTGGATTTCGCTGCGGAGGGAGGGAGGGAGAGAGAGACGGAGTGAGACAGAGAGAGAGAGAGAGAGAAAGAGAGAGACAGAGAGAGAGACAGAGAGAGAGAGAGAAGGAGGAGAAGGGGTGGGGGCTGAAACTCCCCCAAACCCGCGACAAAGTCGTCAAGACTTTACCTGTAGCTCCCAAAAATAACAGGAAACTTAAACGCAGCATCTGTGTTTTAACAAAACACCCAAAAAACCAGTGGCTGTCCCAACAACTCCTGAGGAAAACTCTGAACTGTCTGATTTCCTCCCCGCAGCGCTCTCTGTCCCCTCCTCACACACACACACACAGACACGTTTGTTCTTCTATCCTCACGGGGACTTTGCATTGACTTTCATTCATTTACCAGTATTTCCTATTACCATTTGACCCTAAACCTAGCCTTAAACTTTACATGGGATGTGAACTGGGCTTATGTCCCCATAAGAAACAGTGGGTCCTCACCAGGCTGTGTAATTTGCTTCATCTCTAAAGAGATGCTGTTCTTTAATATTGTTTATTTACTGTCTTAGTTGTGTGTGGTGTTTAATTTACATTTTGTTGTTCTTTGTTTTTTTTTTATTCAAGTGCATTTTTTTGTTAGAGACTGAGAGTCCACTTTGTTAAACATTCTTTTAAAAATGAAAGTTTATTGATTTATTACACTTACACATTATGCTTTTATAATTATTAGTTGTAAAACGGTCACCAGGCAATATTATCGTTTATCGCAATAAATTTTGAGACAATTAATCGCCCAGCAAAATTTGTTATCGTGACAGGCCTAACTCAGAGTGCAAACCTCCACCAAGACCAATTTCCCCCATCCTGCAATGGAGTATTTCGCAGATACCGCCATCTTTGCCTAACGCAAAGCATCATGGTCCAGTTTGGGGGCAGATTTCTATTCCGTATTCTAAACTACAGTCCTTCATGAACCTCTAAAGCTCCCACTCCAAATACTTTCAACTGACAAAGCTTCCCTGATGAGAAGAGAAACATCTACAGTTTGAAAATAGAAGTCCAGTTATATATATAGCTTAAAAATTTTGATTTATTTAATGCCTCTAACCTCAAGAAAAGCTTCATCCTGATAATGAGGACATTTATTTTATACTAGTTGTCTTTTTTCAGATGAACTTTTTAAAGTTTTTTTTATTTTAAGTAAAATATATATTCATATTTTTAATTCTTAGTTTTTCAAAAAACTTTTATATTTATAAGGTTCTACTAATTTTATATAGCTTGGAAATTTTTAATTAAGCACAAAGCTTGGGACTCAAGAGGTTAAAACTTGTGGGGCACAGCCCCCCGTGGCCACCCCCACTTGTTGTGCCCCTGGTGACTGACAGGTGATGTTCCACWGTGAAATGACGAGCTGGAGCACTGCGCAGCTCTGTTAGATGTAGCTGGAAGACTTTTCAAATTCATCTTTGAGCTATTAGTAGCCAAACCTGGTACCGGTCCACGAGCTGAACCACCGGTCCCCCGCCTGTTGTCTGCGTGCCGTGCTTCACTCCAGGTTCACTTCAGCCTGTGGGCCGGTTCACGGACTGAACCACCRGCCCTCTGACCTGCGTCTGGGCCGGTGGTGCAGCTCGTGGGCCGGTGGTTCAGGGGCTGAAGTGAACCACCGCACGCAGACGACGGGCGGGGGACCGGTGGTTCAGCTCGTGGGCCGGTACCAGGTTTGGCTCGGTTGCGCCCGCGCCTTCTCAGTTATTCCCGTAACGTACCAACACGTTCCTGAAGTTCTGTGCAGGGCTGGGGGAGCTTGCAACTTCTGGCTGATTCGCTCAAATTAAAATAAATAATCCTGTGTCCGCATCGTGATCCGAAACATCACCAAAATTTAACGGTGTTTTACGTGTGCTAGTATGAACATGTGGTGTAAATGTCATGACAATCCATCCACACGTTTTTGAGTTATGCTGTTGTCCACAGACAGACCGACACGTTTTCCCAATCATACACCAGTCCCTTGGCAATTTCAGGTCAGGACTGACGGCTGTCTCACAGATATGACATCACACATGCGACTTCAGTCTTAGAAAAAAGGGGCACACTACAGTGCCACCTGCTGGACACTTCCGACAATGTGGCGTGTTTGAGGAAATGGGAAAAATTGGTTTGATGGTGCCGTCACGCACTTACTGGTCAAAAAATGTTCTCTAAACACGCACCAACTGCGTAAAAATGCGTATATTAAGGCAAGAATTATTCATCATTTAATCTGGTTTTAACATTACTTTTATAAACTTAGAAGTCCGTGCTGTCCAATCCAGGTCAGTGTTTTTTACAGAAGCCCTGTGAAAGCATCCCAGCTTTGCCGATCTCAGAGTGTTAAAAGAAAAAAAATTCTGGTATCAACATCGTGATCCGGTTCCGGATCACGATGTTGTTACTAACACGGTGTGTTACTTGAGCCAGTATTCACGTGGTAAAAATGTCATGACAATCTGTCCACAATTTGAGTAATGTTGTCCACAGAACGACAGACAGAACGACAGACAGACAGACGTGACCGAAAACATTACCTCACCCCTTGGCAGAGGTTAAAAAAATAAAATAAAATTTAAAAATTAAAAAAACAAGTACTGTGGACTAAACGAGGTAAAAAAAATAAAACATTTCAGCTGATATGAGCAATGGTATACTTGGAGAGGGAAAAAAAGTGAAGCAAACACCTCTCTAGCCATTAGCCTGGTACAATAATGCTGTGGTAAAGAAATACAAGGAACACGTCATTAAGGCTACGTTCGCACTGCAGGCAAAAGTGACCCAATCATACTTTTTCTGTGGAAGCAGATAGCTGGGAGTTACCCTCACCACATACTCCAAACAAATCATTTAAGATTTGTGTATCAAACACAGGCATGCAAGACAGTGGGTGATATGTAATCCTTCATGGAATGCTAGTTTTGTTGTTTTTAAGATTTGATGCACTGAGCCCATATGGAACAAAGGACTTAAAAGGTGAGGCTCTGCTGGTATTAAGCCTGCCAGGCATTGTTTGGCGTTTTTATCTCTGAAAACATCTTGACACAGCAGGTTCACTGTGAAGCCAACATGGAAACAGCAAAGATGTGATGAGGAAAAAGCTAAACTGACATATGGTACATGCACACAGCTGGTACATGAATGATCTCCTCTAAGGAGCAAAACTATCAGAGTTAAGGAGGGATCCAACACAGAAACAAGAAAAGGCAAAAAAGACTTGGCTGCTGCCTTTAAAAAAATTGAACAAAGCTAACACAAAGCCTAAATGATTGTGTTTGAAAGATACAGCTGTGAGAAACAAACAATTTCTACTTTGTAATATCAGGATTTTTCAGTCCAAACTAGCTCATTTCTGAATTTGCAAACTATTACACAGTGACAAAGATTACTCTGAAGTTTTTTCCAGACATAACTAATAAATTAAATCTTGACATATGTATGTCAGTCACCTGTCAGAAGAACTGAATGTCCTGGTGATGCAGTGGAGCCCCAGATATAGTAGCTTGAAGCTTGTCATCTAATTAAGTCATCTAATGAGGCCGATTTTAATGGTGCACAACAAACGGTTATTAGAAAATTTAATTTTGTGCACATTATAATTTCCTTCTGTACACTGTTGGCACCTTACAGCAAAATTTAGCATCAACGTTGTAAAAAGGACCATGTTATTGCTCAATTAAATGTCATTACTTTTAGCTAAAAACAAGCCTTTCAATGTTAAGCTAAGTAAATACTATTTGACCAAATCACACAAGAACCATTACTGTGATGTGATTGCTCTCCATCTACAGTATGTTTGCGTCATGTAAGTGCTGAGAATAAGCAAATACAAATAAAGTACCAGGTAGATGCTATGTACAGGGGTTAGACAATGAAACACCTTTCATTTTAGTGTGGGAGGTTTCATGGCTAAATTGGACCAGCCTGGTGGCCAATCTTCATTAATTGCACATTGCACCAGTAAGAGCAGAGTGTGAAGGTTCAATTAGCAAAGTAAGAGCACAGTTTTGCTCAAAATGTTGCAATGCACACAACATTATGGGTGACATGCCAGAGTTCAAAAAAGGACAAATTGTTGGTGCATGTCTTGCTGACGCATCTGTGACCAAGACAGCAAGTCTTTGTGATGTATCCAGAGACACGGTATCCAGGGTAATGTCAGCATACCACCAAGAAGGACCAACCACATCCAACAGGATTAACTGTGGACACAAGAGGAAGCTGTCTGAAAGTGATGTTATGGTCTAAAACCAGGTGTTTCACTTTCATTGTCTAACCTTTGTAGATTGTTTCTTTTTAGTGGGTAAAAGACAAAAAATAGACATGCTTAATTATTATCTAATTTAATAATGTTAACTTTAGAAAACAACTTGTGACATAAAAAGGCTTTATTTCTATATAGGCTTCATTTTTGGGCACTTCCGAAATGTAGAAAAAACAAGCAAAAAGACAATATTTATACAAGATTATCCGCAAGATTTTGTGGAAACTTGTTCCAAGTTTAAAACAATAAAATCAGCAATTCTTCAGCAGTGTTTGACACACATAACTTAATTTATATTTAGACCAATAAATCTAGGAAAGAACACAAACCTCCCTTGTAATCTCCCAGTCTCTCACAGTCTGGATGCAGTTATCCAGTTTACATTTTTCCTTCCTTGTGCTGAAAAATGTAAAGAAGGCACTGTCGTAATCTGAACTACTTAAAAGGAAGATTTGAGGTTGTGTTTCTAGAAAAAATCAAGAGTTGAATGAATTTTGTGTCTTCTGTAAAGTATTAAAGCAACTGACTCCCCATCTCCCAGAGCCAGCAAACTGCAAATAGTAACAAAACAGACATACCCTGCCTGACACACTTTTATTATTAATTTATTCTATACTTCAAATGTCAAAATCCTTCATTAATATGCTACAAGTGTCTCCTGTTAGACTGACCAAATATGTTAGCATGCAGAACATGAATTTATGTGAAATATACTGACCTATGATTTATTGTAGTCCAGCAGTTCTTTACAATATTGATATCGCTCTCACTGATGCTCTGATGACAAAAATTTCCAATGCAATGTGCAGCCCTAGTTTTTATGCAACATCACAAGGGTTTGAGAGCAACTACAGAGTATAAAGCAGTGATCATTAAGGTTTTTTAGGCAGAGAGAAGCTTGTTAAGTGTATCTACAACCATAAAAATTAATGGAGTTCATTTAATAGTCTAAGGGGGTCATAATCCTTTGAGAAGAACAGAAGCTTATGGTGGAACCAGATCAGCAAAAAGGCAGTGTAATATCTGGACTTCAAAGTTTCAGCACTGCTAATTTTGAGTTTCAAAAAAGCAAAATTTTGATCCCAATATTTAAATCAAGTATTGTAATTTTCACTCATAATGATCAGTATTTTTTGAGGCATAGAGCCACTCAGCTGCATTTTTTTAAAAATAGCTCCTAAGCCGATGCTAAGTTGAAGACAACCAAAGAATGGACTTCAAATAAGGCATTTGGGAGATTTTACAAGCTGAGATCTGATGTTCCAAGAAAAACTTACCCTCAACGAGGTTTAGACTTCATACTTTTGCAGCCACTCTGCAAACAAAGTTAGCTATGTGGAAAAAAAACAAAACAAATATAGCAATGCTCATTTCTAAAGACCTAAAACAAAGGCGTGATGACTTCTCTTTTTAACACACCTGATTACTTTATAGATATCAGTCATCCTGGATCAAACAGTTTAAAACGATCACAGTTCAACACAAATCAATGAACATTGGATTAAAAATACCATTAGCCTTTTCCTACAACTCATTTGTATAAATATCACCATCTATTGAAACAGTTGATATGCCACCTGTCCTCATTTGACATGACTTACCGGTAAATTAAAAAAGTTTTAAAATAAATTAGACAATTTTAACTGTACTGAACTCGCCCCACAGCACATTTATTTTGAGCCTTTAACTTGAACTCTGCTCTCTCAGTTTGTCTTACGTGCCGAAGCGCCACCTTGTTGCTAGGCTGCCGTGCTCAATAATGAAGAGTACTCGTTTAGGGCTCAACTCACGTCACTATTCTGCTGGAATTAATTGCTTGGTAAATGTCAAAAAGGAAATCCTTAAAATATCCAGCGGCTTGTTGTTATTTGTTCTTGTTATTCTGCCATTTCGTAACATGTAGCTCATTTGACAAAATGTCAGCATTCACGCCGAGCGGTGTTGTCTCATTTCCTGCCGTGAACATGTGTGAATGAAGTTGTCCCACGCTCATAATTCCAGGCACAGTAGTGATAATGGATCCACACACGTACACACACACACACACACACACACACACCCACACACACACACACACACACACACACACACACACACACACACACACCCACTTACATTAGTGGACCAAAAA
>NW_013952557.1:1094564-1103378 GCF_001266775.1 Austrofundulus limnaeus | reverse complement strand
CACACACACACACACACACACACACACACACACACACGTAGATTTGCACAGAGAGGTTGATGATGATGATGATTCCACTCACTGTCTATAAAATTCAAATGAGCCAACAAGGGTTTTGACAGCAACAGCTAATAACATCCAGAGTGCAACTGTGGGTCCAGGTCAGCATTTCATCATGAAGACAGAAGCCCACACATTTGAAGGCAACTTAGTGTTATAGATTACATGGTGCATGATTGCATGACATAAGAGAATTTCTCTCTAGAACAGAACAGAATAGTTAGTCTGAACATTCATTTATATTATACATCTGCACCAAATGTTAAAATAACTCAAATAAAATAGTTTAGTTACAGGTACTAGTGACACTAAAATATTAAACAAGAATTTTTAATTACAACATCTATAAGATCTATATTACAGTACAAGTCAGAGGTCAAGTTTCAGACATAGGTTGTCTGTGTGCTTCCAATAACCTCTTTTCAAATTGTGGTTATAGGATGGTTGCTGTTTTTTCCCCCACCGTTCAAGAAAATTGATGTGTGTCATAACAGCATGTAATGAGGATCAGCTGGCAAGTGTCGATGCAACAAAGCTGGCTTCCATGGCACAAGCCACAAAACAAGTCTTTTACAGTGACCCTACACACAGCCAATCTCCACAAATAAATATTGTTTGACCAGCAAGCCAACATAAAGTTTAGTCGCTTACAAAGTTTAATAAATCAGTTACAGTTTTTGGCAAAAACACAATTTTACTTTTAACTAATTTAATGATTACCTAACCCTTTTTGAGACAGATTTCAACATAATGATTAAAAGCTACATGCATTTTCACTGAATCAACTCAAACTTATTTTCTAAGATTTGGTTTATTACTTATTTCCAAAAGTTGCTGAAAAATAATATAATTATATGCATAGTCTTCTACGTTGCTAATTATGATGCTTTTAAAGTAATTTGTTTTGCTGTTTACATTTACATTTTGTGCCTTTTCATTGTTCTGAACTTTGATAACTTGTTTTTTAAATGTGCTGTATAAATACATTTTACTTGATTTGAGTAATCATGTTCAGGTAGGGGGTGTGAACTAATGTTGAAGGTTATGCCAGCTACACACCAGCAATGGTGGATGCAATTCTGTTTCCATTCCTGCTGATCTTGTTGCTCTGACATTACAACTGCCTAAAGGGCAGCTGTGGCTGAGTGGTTAGAGCAGTCATCCACCAATGAGAGAGTTTGGGGTTTGATTCTGCCAGTATTCAGTCACATGTCAGTCACATCAATGTATGAATGTGATCTGAAGCACGAATTAGTCTTTATAGAATGATTTATTCAGATTAGATTTGTAGAGAGACATAGTAGAGTGCTAAGTGAATGTGTATGGATAACTTTACAAATGAGAGCACAGATGGTGTGTTGTAAAGAACTTTGAGTATCCTGGTTTGATAGAAAGGTACTATAAAAGAACAGTCTATCATCATTCATCAACAGTCAATCATAATTTCAGCTCAGTACCTACCAATAGCTGAAATCAAAAGTTGTCATGATAATATGGCAAGAATGGGCAATCCCTTTCTCTAATTGTTTTTTTTTTTTTTTTGACATTATGTTGACAAACTACAGTGAAGAGATGAATTGTTACTGACTGGAAGTAAATATGATTAACACATAAGGTGGGGTTTTTTTTGTGTGTGATATAACAGTTTTCAGTGTTTACCTATTCAGTGTTCCCCCTACCATTATACAAGCGGGGCACCGGGACTTAAAGTTCATACATGTCAACCCCTTCAGATGTTTAACGCGTTTAATGAGCGTCGAAAATTTGTAATTTGCGCAAAAAAATCAGTATTAATCACACGGGGGGTGGGGGGTGGAGGTGCGCTGACCGCAGCTGTGCGGTGTGGGGAGGGAGGGGAGGTCTTTTAAAGAACTGTCTACAGTTGACTTATTTTTTTTCTAAAATCACAGAGTTCTCTGAGTCAGCTTCAGATGTTTGTAGTTAATCATAATATCTTCTAAATTTAACCAGGTGTTTCAATGCCTTTAAATTACACAATAATTTTACTGGAGAAACTTGTCAGTTTGGTTAAAAAAACAGTAAAAAAAAAAAAATTCTGTGCAGAGAACTTCCTCTGCTATAATTTATTTTAAATAAATATATCAAAGCTCCTCAGTTGAAAACACTAAAATTATAGAAAAAATGTTTAAAAACTTCTTTCCTCAGAAAGTCTTCAGTCCTAAGAACATTAAACTGTAACTTTAATAAGTACACAGTTTACTCCTATTTAAATAAATATGTTTGACCTGTAAGCAGAAAGCTTATAGATGTTGGATGTTGGTTTTTATCTCTTTTTCAAAGAAGAGGATGAGGAGGAGAACGAGGAAGTTCTCCTCAAGCAGCTCCTAAAACTGTCAACCTGCTGACTGAGAACATTTGTATATATTACACTTTGTATACAGAACAATATAGCCTACTTATTAAATTATATTTTTATTGAGATATTTTTTGGACAACCAAAATGTTTTGAGGACAACCAGATTTTGTCAAACCCCCACATGAGAGGTCACCACCACGGTTAAAAAAAATCCTTGTGGAAACTCTGAAAGTTACAGTTCTTCTAGTTCTAATAATTATTAGAAAGGACATGATTTGAGGTTTTTACTGATAATATTTTATTCAAAACATGTTACAGAAGTCATAAGAAGCAGGTTTATTTTGCACAAACATTACAAACGTGTTCATTCCTACAAAACTGTCAAATATATTTACAAACACTAAACTGATTCAGATTAACATCAAATAAATCATGTTTTATAATTAAATGTCTGTTTCCTGCTATAAAGAAAAATCCTCCTCCTGTCCTCCTTGTTCCTAATCAGGGTCAGGGTGGGGCTGGAACCTGTCCTCGCTGCCTTTGGGTGAAGGCAAGGGACACCTGGACAGGTCTCCAGTTCACCAGAGACACCTGGACAGGTCTCCAGTTCACCAGAGACACCTGGACAGGTCTCCAGTTCACCAGAGACACCTGGACAGGTCTCCAGTCTCCATCAGGGACMCAAAAGAGACAATCAACCATCCACACTCTRTCACACCTAGAGTCACACAGAAGAGCTCCAGAAGGTTTCAAACTGAGAACTCTGGACTCAGATCATCTGCTGCACACAGTTCTAATCACTTATTATCAATAAAAATTTAATTGATAATTATCATGGAGTCCTTATCTAGGATGTAGTTGGGCAAGTAAATATTCAGTAAATTTATTACCATAATTGCAAGTGAGTCACGGAAATTTATGTTTTTATAAAACAAGTAGCCCCCGCCCCGCCAAGACCAATTTCCTAGGGGAAACACTGCTACTATAATGAAAAATAAGAAGCACAGCGAAAGTCTGGATGGCACTGGGCTGCAGCTAAAGCCACAGCTGAGACAAATGACAGGGAGCCAGCATGAGTACTCTAGTCTCTTAAATTGGGAGCTACAATGAAAACCACATAATGCTTCATAAACACAACCCATATGCAACACTAATTATATGGTACTTTCTCTGATATTAAGCACATCTTGTCAACAATCTCTCTTAACTGTGTTACAGGATCAGTAAAAACTGGTTTTATTGGCATCCCATTTATAAGCAGCCCAGCGTGACAAATGACTGTTCTACACATCACACCCCAAGAGTGGTGTGGAGAGTGTCGAGCAAAACAAGAAAGAAGCTATCACAAATGCTCCAATTACCCCTGGGTTTAAAGGTAAAAAATACATTTTCTATGATAACTCAAAGCTTGGTCTCAACTGTAATTCCTTCAGAGACAGAAGCATAACAAAACAACAAACTTAATATTGAAATTTTTTATTTTTTACATTTTCTCCCATATGGCCTGAGCTCTCTTTTATTATTTGTACTTTGCCTGTGTAAGGAACATCTAAAGAATGAGGAACAACATCAGTGTTCAGTTTTTTCCATCTCAACTATTTGTCTTTTGCTTTATTTTATTTCTGGTTGTTGTTTTTTTTGGTGGGGGTGGGCTATCATAAAGCTGGAACTTGCTTCTCCGTCTGTTCCAAGGTGATGCACTGTCTGTCAAACTCAGAAATGTCTGTAATATTTTGTGAAATGGGCTACTTGTTTTGTTAATGCATAGAAATTTGCTTAGTGGTTGAGTAAAACAGAAAAAAAATGTTAAGATATTTTCCGGCATGCTTTGTTTGCAGTTGTGTAAATAATTAACTTTTAAACATTTTTTTTATTATTTTTTAGTCTTTCACATCCTCTCTGTGATGGAATTTGTTGTCGTCAGCTCCTCTCAACTAGTGTTAACTTTTAACCAATCAGCACAAATCAACAAAAGTTAACTAATCAGCCAGGAATTAATGAGGCCTGATCAGCTATGCTCTAGAGAGAAAACAATTAGCAAACCAGAAGCAAATTTAAAAGATAAAAGGTTCAGGAATTTGTAATTTATCTTTTTAACTGCAGGACCTTGGAGCCACAGCAGAGCTTCCATTAGAAACTTAAACTTCACCCACACACTGCAGCCACACTAAAGCCCTGTCAAAGGACCCTGTGAGTTAAAGGGTTAAATTTGTTTAGCAGGCCATCCTGCAAATGATAAACAGAATGCATTTGAAATACCATTTTTTTATTTTTGTTTACACATGAATTTTCTGAATACCAACATACCGGTTTAAATAGCCTGAACACATTTGGAACCTTTCTCCACCAGTGAAATGTTTCCCAGGGGACACTTTTCCTCGCAGCACCGCTATGTGCATTAGCAAGCTAATGTTATTGTTGGAGCAGCTTGTTGGAGTAAATGGTGGCGGGTGGCGATTTCGCTGCTTATATTGAATGATGTAAAATAAACATCCCACTTTCGCCATCGCTGAATGTAGTAAACACATTTTCAGTGACGTGCACGGTTAGATTTAAAAAGCAACGTTTAATGGAGACTAGGGCTGCCACAAACGATTATTTTTATAATCGATTAATCACCGATTATTTTTTTGATTAGTCGACTAATCTGATTATACGTTAATTGAACATAAAACATACAGCTTACCTCCGCCAAGGGCGAGGTAATGTTTTCGGTCGCGTCTGTCTGTCGTTCTGTCTGTGGACAACATTACTCAAAAACTTGTGGACTGATCGTCCTGACATTTTTACCACATGTGGGTACTGGGCCAAGGAACACACCTTTAAATTTAGGTGATGTTCTGGATCACGATGCAGAAACAGGAATTTTTTTTCTTTTAAAACTCTGAGATCAGCAAAGCTGTAATGCTTTCACAGGGCTTCTGTAAAAAACAGAGAGCTGGATTGGACAGCACGGACTTCAAACTTTATAAACTAATGTTAAAACTACATTTAATGATGAATAATTTTTGCCATAATATGCGCATTTACGGAACGTTTTGTGACCAGGAAGTGCATGACTGCACCACGAAACCGATTTTTCCCTTTTCCTCAGACACACCACATTTCCGAAACAACCAATCAAAACAGTTTCTTGCTATTAGGCTTGTAAACAGAGAGCTGCCAGGCCTCAAAGTTTGGAGACGGGGGGAGCCAGGAAGCACTTCATAAAGAGAGTCAAACCATTACAAACTCATACAAGGGGATAAAACTGACGTTTTACATGGTGAAATGTGACTGATGAAAACTTAGGAGCTTAATCAGACACCAGTTTGACGATGAATAACGTCGGGTGAATAACGACCTTTTTTTTCACATCGGACTCCACCAGAAGAAATTCTGTGCATACTGCCTGCTTAAATGTTCACCACGTCAGAACTTATTCTGCAAATGTGTTTCCATCTCTGCTTTTGCGTATTAACTCTTACAGGATGGGGGAAATTGGTCTTGGCGGAGGTTTACACTCTCCGAGTGCTTCTAGTTATTAATAATATACAGTATGATTTAAAACATTTTTTTCTACCTGAAAGAGTGCTTCTGAGAGTGTGAATGCATTACGACTACATCATACTTACAGGAAGACACACAGAGAGGTAGCAGCTGTTCAGCATGGTAAACAGTGGCTAACAAGGCAATAAAAGCTTAGCGAGGATGAACGGTTGGCTGTCAAGCTCCATCGTTTCCATCGTTAAATTACTTGAGATCTGCACAGTCTCTGGCAATTTTTTGGGGATTTGTCAAAAGCCTCAGCAATGATTTAAGTCCCGATGAGTTCTTGAACGCTAGCTTGTTGTTGTTAGCATTTCAGCAGACGGACTATGTGCTGCATTCAGGAGGTAATGTACATTACATGTTCTCAAATGGGAGTAGTTGTTCTGACCTTTTTATTTTTATAATTATAAAGTTTGTGTATAACATACATGCTTAATTGGTAAAATAATATTAATAATTCTTAAAATGACTGGTTGTTTTTCAGCACGGAGTATTCTAATTATTTTTTTAGTGAGAAAGTTGTTTTTTTCTGACGCCACTTGAACATTGTTCGGGACTCGTGCTGGATGGGAATTCTCATTGCCATGCTGGCAAACATGTACATATTGGTTCCGTTTGTTATGATATCGGACTGATAAGTGTGACGTCATAATTACCTGATTTCGGGCCGATAACTATCAGGCCGATAACTATCGTGCACCCCTAGTATAAACGAGTCTTAAAGTATTGGCATAAATTCTAGCACACTACCCAATTGTGATTCACTGGGACAATCTCTTACATTAGTATTGCACATCAGTCATTGTGACACCTTTCACACAACATATAATACTCATACAGTAGCGGTATGTCAAGGAACTCATACACTCGATGCTTTTCAGAGTCTGATATGTTTGTTCTGCATTCTCCACACATTCACACAGCAGACAGTGTGTAAATAAAGAGTTTATTTGACAGAAAATCAATACTTGGAACCATGGACATTATAATCTGCTTTCCCTTGCTTGGCTGCAGAAAATCCTATTGAGATTTTAGACATGCCATGTGCATGCCATTATGATACCACACAATATCAGCGAGTCTCGAACACACAAAGAACACAGCTGTTGAGAGCAACACATTCACAGTCATTTCCTTTCCAAAGGCACTTTATCTGTTTGTGAATGTGGTCTGGACTCAGACAGGAAATGGAACATGGCCTCAAGCTTTCCAGAGGTAGAGGACACAGCCCACTTTCAAAGTTAGCAGGCAGGCATAAATGCATACTTTGTTAGTCAAAGGGAACTACTTGTTTAGTTCAAAACTTGTGGCCGAAGACCCTTACCCCTCCTCACGCATAACTTCTTAAATTGCTTCAGAACTTTGTTACTCCGTGTTTGTGCTCATACATGAGCGAGGCTTTTGATAAAGGGAAGGTCGCTGCTTTCCCCAGATTCATTCAAGCCTTAATAAAGTGTCAGAAAAAGAACAGCCACTTACTTTAATTGTGGCGCAGCTTTGCTGAACAGCCTACAAAAGATCAGACCAAAGTCGTTTTAATCACTTTTTATTTTCCCTGTGAGAAACTTTAAAGAAAAATGACTAGAACTGTGGCCAAATGTAGGTTTGTGTTTAGGTCATTAATGTCTATTTAAGTTTTGTCTAAAAAATATGGTAAAGGAGGTGTTTAAACTCCTGACAAAAATATATAATGGCCATTCAATTTGGTAGCTAAAGGCTATAGACACATTTTTTATTTTTCAAGATGCACTGAATGCCAAATGATATTGATTCCAAATAATCTACAAAGAGATGCAGTAAATGGAAAAGGGACTTAACTTATATAGCGCTTTATCAAGTCCCATGGGGACCCCAAAGCGGTTTACACTACAGTCATTCACCAATTCCCACACTGACGCTGTGTTCACACCCAACACTATTTAGGTGTCAAAAACATGTCCAATGCTTCAAGTTGGATGTTTGTGCACTTTGAGGTCAGATGCGCATCAAAATTGCTCTTGGTGCATGTGAAGATATAACTCTGATTAATATACAAAAAAAACTAAATATGTAGCAATAGACTTAAAGAAATCAGTTATTTTCTTATTTTTTTCCTTTATGCTTTTTTTAAGAAATGGCTGGAAAATTAAATCCTGTATGGCAGCACTTCACTCAGCCTACACCAGACAAGACCCAGTTAATAAAAGTTTTTTTTTTTTTTGTTTAAATTGACACTTGTGTAACATTTCTTATTGTTATTTTTATCATATTAATGGAGGGGGGGAAAGGAGTATCATCAGCCCAAAAAAATAAAAAAAATAAATACAATTTGATGCACATATCTGCGTATCAGTTAGACTGATGTCAAGTTAATCGATATCAGCCTTCAAAAACCTGTATTGGTCGAATTCTAGTTCATACAAAAATTGTGCAGGAGAAAGCCACCCCATGTACAATTGGTTTACAGACTGAATATTTTTTATTAGAAAACAGTGGCACAGCTAAATATTATTTGGAATAGATGAATTAATTTGTAACTGCTAACTACCAGTATATTCATGCATTGCTTCGTCAAGAACATATAATTGATAGTTCCATCTTGGCACAGTTACAATCAATAACAGTTCCTCTATGATGCACTATTTTGATACAGCGGGTAAAATAAGTATTGAACACGTCACCATCTTTCCTCAGTAAATATATTACTAGAGGTGCTAATGACATGAAATTTTCACCAGATGTTGGTAACAACCCAAGCGATCCATACATACAAAGAAATCAAACCATAAATGTCCAGAAATGAAGTTATTTGTAATAATGTGGAATGGCACAGGGTAAAAGTATTGAACACACTTTTGTTGTCAATGACAGCTTCAAGACGCCTCCTGTATGGAGAAACTAGTGGCATGCATTGCTCAGGTGTGATT
>NW_013952557.1:1092071-1093529 GCF_001266775.1 Austrofundulus limnaeus | reverse complement strand
AATCACACCTGAGCAATGCATGCCACTAGTTTCTCCATACAGGAGGCGTCTTGAAGCTGTCATTGACAACAAAAGTGTGTTCAATACTTTTTCCCTGTGCCATTCCACATTATTACAAATAACTTCATTTCTGGACATTTATGGTTTGATTTCTTTGTATGTATGGATCACTTGGGTTGTTACCGACATCTGGTGAAAATTTCATRTCATTAGCACCTCTAGTAATATATTTACTGAGAAAAATGGTGACGTGTTCCAATACTTATTTTACCCGCTGTATCTAATCTTGACATTCCACAGCCACTTCTTGGTAAATGTGAACACCCAAACGGCCTACAAATCAGGTTTTACCGAGCACAACAAATGCCATGCAGGCTTTGCAGAGTTTACACAGAAACAAATGAGGCAATCAACCTTAGCTAGAGGCAAATCAATGCCTGCACAGGATGGCTATTGCTCAAGCTCTGCGAGATATAGACCTCACCAGGAAGAAGGGTGCATCATCATCATCATCTCCTGGTTCTTTTTACTTCACTTTTTTTCCACTGAAAAGTCTCTATGTAATTGTGTTCTTTTTATTTAGAAGTCTCAGAGTCTTCAAAAACAAGTTATTTTTCAGCTGTATTACAGACAAATTGTTAGAATAGAATGGAAATAGCCTTTATTGTCCTGCAGAGGGGAAATTCAGGTGTCACAGCAGCATCAGTACAGAGGTTCACAACTTTGTATGTAGTTTTTAAAGATTAGTTAACTACAAAAATACTTCACAATACTTTGTAAAAGATAATAAGTAACTTTATGATCAAAGTGAAATAGCTAAAGAATTTAATAATTATTATGTTTATGTTGGTCCAAGTCTTGCTGCTCAAATACCAAAAGTTGATAATAACATGACTCAAACAATTAGGGGTTGTGCAAACAACATCTTTCTTGGTGAAACTGATGAGGAAGAAATAATGAGTATTGTAAAATAATTTACAGATAAAAAAGGTCAAAAGATTGGGCAAACATGGAGATGATGTTTGTTAAGGAAATATTGTGTTATGTTTTTAAGCCATTTACATATACATGTAATTTATCATTTAGAACAGGAATATTTCCAAACAGTATAGCCAACGTAATTCCTATTTACAAAAATGGTGAGAAAAGTATATTTAGTAATTACAGACCAATATCCTTATTGCCACAGTTTTCAAAAATCTTGGAGAAGTTATTTGTGATCAGATTAGATCAATTCATTGATAAAAAATAATATTTTAAGTAGCAGTCAATATGGATTTTGAGCCAAGAACTCCACATCAATGGCTCTCATGGAACTAATGGAACAAATAACAAATGCCACTGGTCAAAAACAATACTGCGCCAGTATTTGTTGATTTGAAGAAAGCATTTGACACGACTGGCCACAGATTATCCTTGAAAAACGAAATAAATACAGTGTTTCCCCTAGGAAATTGG
>NW_013952557.1:1074658-1092061 GCF_001266775.1 Austrofundulus limnaeus | reverse complement strand
ACACTGATCCTTCTTCACCACCTTTATCCTCAACTGCTTTAGACCACTTTGAGCTGGTGTCTTTGTCTGATTTACAGGGCTTTGTGCAGCAAATGCAGCCCACAAATTCACTTTTAGATATTGCTTTTTCTCATAGTTTTAAGGAAGTTTTTCAGACTTTTGGTCCAACCATTTTCTCCCTGATTAATATGTCACTCTCATCCGGCAGTGTTCCAGCTGCTTTTAAACATGCTGTGGTCCAACCCCTCAGTTCTCACAAACTTTAGACTGATTTCAAAACTGTCTTTTCTGTCAAAGGCGCCGAGCTAATACATATAAGGCAATATAGTGTCAGCACTAGCACAAAGGCTAACAGGCTAACCTGAGGTTCTTCTTCCATGAAGCAGCAAATGAAAACATAAACTTAAGTGACTCACCTTCGTGATTCACCGTCTCTGGTGAACTGGAGACCTGTCCAGGTGTCTCTGGTGAACTGGAGACCTGTCCAGGTGTCTCTGGTGAACTGGAGACCTGTCCAGGTGTCCCCTGCCTTCACCCAAAGGCAGCGAGGACAGGTTCTAGCCCCACCCTGACCCTGATTAGGAACATGGAGGACAGGAGGATTTTTCTTTATAGCAGAAAAACAGACATTTAATTATAAAACGTGATTTATTTGATGTTAATCTGAATCAGTTTAGTGTTTGTAAATATATTTGACGGTTTTGTAGGAATGAACCCGTTTGTAATGTTTGTTCAAAATAAGCCTGCTTCTTATGACTTCTGTTGAATAAAATATTATCAGTAAAAACCTCAAATCATGTCCTTTCTAAGAATTAGAATTCTCTTGTAGATAAAAAGGATAACATTTAGAAAATGCAATTATGCAACTATCAAAAACACTTCCTCTCAGTCACTGAAAATAATTTATTTAGCACATTTCAAAGACCGAATATTATCTGGGCCCTTAAGGGTTAATGCTCCTGAACGCGACTGTCTGACCTATGGTGTGTGTGAGACAGAGGACAGGACAGGACAGGACAGGACAGGAGAGGAGAGGAGAGGAGAGAAGCAGCTCAGCTCTATGTTTGAGTCCAGTAGGACCTATAAAGCAGCTGATTCTGTCTGGATTTGAGTTTACAAACTACTCTGGTTACTTTTTTAAAAGTTGAGGAGCATTACAGCTGCGCTGCTGATCAGCGCTGTTTATAGAACATGAACGGACTCGCGGGAACCTGGTCGCACGCGGGGTCTGTGTTGGCGATTCTAAATTATTGATCAGGTAACAGTGCTGTGGATTCACCTGTTGCATTTTATTTTAAAGAAAGAAAAAGTAGCTTGCAAAGCTGTCGCATCGGTGCTACATAACTAAAAGCAGAGTTTTCATCGCACGCGCACACTTCTTCCTATCTTTGTGAGGACCACAGACAGCGCTCAGCCTCGCTCTACACCGTGGTTTTCCCCAACTTTGGCGAGAGGTGGATATGGAGGGGTGCAAAAAATAGCTCTGGACTTGATCTGGCCTTATTTAAATAAAATGACATATATGCCGTGAAATTCTTAGAGGGGTGGGCTGTCTCATTGGCGGGGGGCCCGCCCCGCCTGTATAATGGTAGGGGAAACACTGAAATATGGGATTAGAGGACCAGCATTACAATGGATATCTAGTTATTTGGAAAATAGGGAACAGTTTGTACAAGTACATGATCTAAGATCTGAACTCTGTAAAATTACATGTGGGGTTCCTCAGGGTTCTGCATATGGATCGAAATTGTTTATCTTACATTGTGAATGATGTGGTTTAGGGCTGCAACAACGAATCGATAAAAATAGATTATTAAAAGCGTTGGCAAAGAATTTCATGATCGATTCGTTGTGTTGCGGGTGCCTGGCCATGCTGCGGAGCCGATTACGTCACTCACAGAGCGTTGTCAATGTTGGCTGACCTAAATAAAGTTTAGGAAGAAAGAAAAAACTACCTGTAAAGATCCGCCCTCTCTGACTCTCGAGTGAAAAGCAGAGACTACGAATTTTAAACCAGTTTTTAAATCCTGTTGTTAGGCCAAGCAGATCCAAAGATATGATAAAATGTATATGCTATTCTTTAAAAGACGTCTATTTGATGCGCGCCGCGTCGCGAGGAGGAAATGCGTGTGGGGGGAGACCTTAAATCCACCGTTTCATCCTCCTCTCGGGCCAAAAGTATAAAGACTCTCTATTTTTTCTGACTGAGGCCCAAAGTTACATGTTGAGCAGCAAAACGGTTCAGGACGAAGGAAAAAAAACGACGCAAGGTCTGCAGGGAAAGGGGAGGACGGGGGGGCGGGGGCTGCTTCACAACCGTGTTCACTGGGTCCAGCAATGTTTTAGTCAGACAGAACCAACAAGAATGAAACAAAAAGTAAAGAATTAGAGAAAAAAATAAATGTTAAGTGTAAATAAATTCTAATTATAATAAATTAATAATAGTTCAGTCAGTATTTAATACAGCTGGCAAAATAAATTGTTAAAATATGTATTATGTGCTTCTGTTTTTTTTTAATTCAGGAGATTATAAAAAATCCTTCATTTCATGGAAAGACCCTCTTGATTCAAGAGAAAACTCTGGTTTTTAAGAAAATGGCTGCTTATTAATTAATTGTTAATCAATCTATAAGGATAAATTATCTTCAGATTAATTCATTAATCAATAACTTGCGTCCTTAAGGAGTTAACTTAATTTATATCTACTTATATTCATGTAATTAAGCGTTTTAATGATTTGCCAGATTAATCGAAAAAAATTAATCAACAGATGTGGGTTAATGTGTTCTCTTTCAATGTGTTTTATTTGCAGATGATACCACATTTTTTGCTTTGGGTAAAGTCATAGAACGGATGTTGGAGAAAATGCAAGCAGAATTTGTGAAAATACAAAATTGGTTCAAACTTAACAAATTATCACTCAATTTTGGATAAAACTAATTATTTGATATTTACAAAGAGATAAATAGTTGATGGTGCAGAGATCAGTATAGTCAGTGAGGTAAGATTTTTCGATGTTGTTGATGAGAAACTGACATGGAAACCTTATATAAATTATTTACGAATAAAACTAACTAAATCTATTTCATTGCTTTACAAATTAAGGGGCTTGTTTAATGCTAAAGCTCTGTATATGTTATATAACACATTAATTGTTCCACATTTGGTCTATTGTTTTGTTTTGCAGAAAAGAGCTGTAAGAGTTATCAATCAAAGACACTACCATTATCCATCTAATATAATATTTTGTAAACTGAAATAATTTAAATTTTAAGATTTAATTGATTATAAAATTTTATTAGTCATGTATAAGGCTCACCAAAACACACTAAATTTAAACATCCAGAAAAACTTTTCAAAGAGAGAGAGTTGTTATAATCTTAAGGGAACAGAGATGCCCATGAAACCTAAATTTAGAACCTGTTTGAAGGAACGGTGCACCTCAATCCAAGGAGTCAGATTGTGGAAAAATCTGGAAGATGATGCTAAAAATGCCAGATCAATGTACATGTTCAAGAGAATGATAAAATGTTAAAATAATGAAACGGTATAATGTGTATTTATATGCTTTGTTGTTCTAGAACGATTTGATGTTTTTGTTTTGTTTTCTGAAGATTATTATTGTTTTAATTTATACTTGAGAAAAAAGGGGCAGATTTGAGATATTTTCTTCTCTCTGCCGCCTTTCATTTCATTTTGTTTGTATTTTCTTTTTATTGTACATAGAATTAGATTTTGTTTTTTTAAGAAATGAATAAAGTTTGATAATAAAAAATATATAAAACTTTGCACTGTCAGTCTACAGCAAGAACTGTTCTTTAATTTGGAATAATTATTTACTATATCATTTTAAAAATATATGCCTTTATTTAAAAAACTGAGAATTACATTTCTTTGCCTGAATTTGTAGGTCAAGATATTTTTAAATTTCATAATTTTCAGTTTTCAGTGAGAAATACAAGCAGTAAAAGGTACTGCGCATAAAAGTCTGAAGAGAAAATCTTTTGAAGGTGAAACATCCAAGTTTGAGCCTGAGGAATAAAAGTAAAAACAAAAAATCTAATTCAGCTGCCACAAGTATGTAGACAAGTAAAGAAGAAGAGAAAAAAATCTAATTCTAATACACAAAAACATTACACTGTTTTGTTGATTCAGAATGATCTACAAAAGCAAAAAGTTAGGAGGTTACTGACAGGAAACACCATTTGGGTAGAAATTTCACTTAGCAAAACATAAAGCAAATTGGGGGAAAATCTAATTAAAGCAAAAATATATTGTTTTTGATTTGTTTGAGACTGTGCTGCAACTTCTGACCTAAGAAAATGTTTTTTTTTCATTGATAAAACTACTCTAAAGATACAAATTTTTAATTAATGAAACTTGCATTTTAACTCTTGTGGAGTAAACCAGTTCCAAACATAGAACTTCACAGTTTGAGAGCTCTTGCTTATAAAAAAGTACATAAATTTAAAAAAAAAGACATGGATCACAGCACATCTATAAGCATATTCAGAGGAGATGGTGAGGATCTCTGGGGAGATAAAGTTACTGCCCCAATTCTGAACATTTTCCAGCTGAGATATTTCCATTTCTTTACTCATGTTGCACGTTTGAACCCTTCCAGAAATACTGCCTGGAGCTCAGACATCTACATATCCCAGATATGTTTAAAATGGTCTAAGATAACTAATTTTTACTTTCCTTAATTGAAGGGGGAAAATTCATTATGCAGGATGAGAACACATGGATAGTGTACCATTTTCAAGTTTTGTTTGAACCGCATGTGGCTTCGAACTCAAGACAGGTCTTTTCCATTTAGTACACAAATTGCATTGCAGGTGTGGTGAAGTGGGTCAAATGGGATTCCTTTCAGACTGTGTGGGGATCATCGCTGACCTCGATGCCACACTCAATGCATCTTGTTATCGGGGGCTGACAGTGCTTTTGCTATGAACTGCTCATCTGTGATGACTGCGCCACCCTCGGTGCAGAAGAGCACGTTCAGCTGGATATCCTCCCAGCAAAGTGAGATCTTACCGAATTCTAAAGTTAAGTCTCACCATACAGACGCCTGGTTGCTTACCCATGAGGTTTATACTCTGACTTCAAAACACTGGCTGAAGTGGCACGCAAGTCTCTGCTGTATCAGCAAGTAGGGCTTTAGGTTTCAGAACAAACTGAAAACTGTCATGAGGCATTGTCTAAGAAAAAGACAAAAAAAATTAAGACACACACCCTGGTCCTTGAGAGAACCACAGAGCAATCAAACACACATTGACAGATTTACATTTCACATCAGTGAAGCTTCCTTTATGGCAATCTAGGCGGTCAAGTCTCAAGGCAGCAGTAACGCAACAGAGTTAATGCTAACTATCATAAAAGTGACAAAAAAAATTTTAATCAGTGATTAATTTTACCTATAGGAAATTTTACATTTGCATCCCATCATAGATCAGTCATCAGCAGTGTCGCATTGGCACAATTTGTTTAGTTTGGACGGGATGAATATCTGACTGTTGGGAGAGATGCTGCGTGAGGGACGAGCCGCCTGTCGGTGCTTTGGGACCAGGGAGGAGCTCACAGCAGTACCTGCTGCTCATCAAAGAGCTGTGTTCACGTCAGAGTCTCTAAAGTCTAAACAGCCCCAGAAAGGAGTCACTAAATTTGTTTTTCTACTCGCTTTTCTGACAAACAATCATTTAAAGAGGCCTGAAAACATGCTAAATATAGCAACAAGGTTGCTAAATTGGTAACAGTGTGTTCCGCAATCTGCCACCTCTCTCATGTCAGACAGCCGTGTGTTAATTCAGTCATGCATTAAAAACGGTCAAATGAACAAAGATTATGGGATTTTTTTCTTTATTATTTATTGCACAAATGTGATCGTCTGGCAATGCTGTTTGCTACATGAGACAGAAAAATGTAAAAGCAACACATGGAAGTAAAAAGACTTGTGGGAAAAATTATTAAAAAGTTAAATATATTAATTTGAGAGACATGTAATGTATGCATGTACACGTAAAAGGAAAAACAAAAAATAAATATTACATATATTTCCTTTACATATCGCAGCCCTGTTGATACAGGTGCGATAATGTAATTGACGACAGGACGGTAGAGGGTAAATTTCTGCCATAGGCCAACTTCATATTGTTTCTACCGTCTATCGCAGTGGTTCCCAAACTTCTTGTCTTCTGACCCACAAAATATCCATGGCAAAAACTTGTGACCCCAAATATTACTGGTCTGAATACATGAACTTCGTTACTAACCCTAAAAACACAGGCTTTTTGACAATCTAAACAGCTTGTCCACAAATATAAATACTTATTTATACTTATTTTGTGTTTTGTCATAGTTATAAGGAAAATATTACATCAGCAATTATTTTATTACCCTTTAAATTGATTTCTGGAGATTATCCAAGGTGCTTCATGACCCATAATTGGGTCCCAAGCCCAACTTTGGGAACCAAAGTGCACTGGTTCCCAAACGTTTTACCTTTTGACCCACAAGATAGTACAAAACAGTAGCAGAGACCTGTGCCAACAACTTTTTTTTGGATGGTAAACATTTGCATCAGGTCAACAAAACAAGGGCATAGTAACAATATTTTTTATACTACATTTATCCATTTTAAATATACTAACCTCACTCATTTATAACAACCAAGGCAAAAATGTAATTGATTCAGAAAATCTTTTCAGGACCCCACCTTGATGTTTCGGGACCTCACTTTGGGTCCCGACCCCAACTTTGGGAAACACTGGTCTATCGCATATACCGCGCAGCCCTAATTCAGATTTATCAGCTTTGTGTATTATTGAAAATGTGAGAGCACAGTCTGTTGCCCTGTTCTTATATTTCTATTATCCTTAAAATACTGTTCTGTATAGTTACTTCTATGGAACTGTTTCAAAAGCAAAGCGAGAATAAAAAGCTATGTTTACAATGCAAAAATAGATGGCATGGCAGGTAGGAATGAATAGACAGTCCAGGATAACCTTTGGTTTGAGCAGAAGGACACCAGTAGCCTAAAAAAAAAGACAATATTCCACTATGAGTGAGAAAACAGATTTAAACAGCCACTGAACCACAAACCACCTCAGCACACATCTTTTTTTTTAGACTGGGAGCCTATTCATAAAGACAAGATAAAAAACAAAAAATAAACTATTTTTGGGGGTTACTTAAATTAAACAAAAAACAATAATGACACCAGGAAACAGCATAAAAGACACAAGTGAGCCAAACAAATTAAAACACACAGTTTCAAACATCATTACAATAAGACGTGAGTTGCTTATCAAAGATAATGAGTCCAAAAATGAGATTTTGCTTTGTTTAAAACGACAGCTGCATCGTCGGAGATAATTTATTTGGCAAAAAAAAAAAATGCACAAAAAATTGGCTAAACTGTCACAAAAAACGCACTAAAATTGGCTTTTACGAACTTCTCACAGTGAAATAGATTTTGTGTCTTACTCAGATCAATGAGACAGACAAGACTGAAATGCAACATACAGTCTGGGCTTCTCTAATCTGGTCTTAGTGGATAATAAATAGAAGCACATCTGTTATTAAAGCCTAACTGTGTCACAGCTGAGAATGAGAAAATAAGAGCAAAGAATTAAAGGAAGAAGCCTATTTTCACTTATATAATACTGCATTATCACTGGTGCACAGCAGGCTGCAGAGAAAAGTACCATGTTTTTATAGATAATATAAATATAGTGGACTGCTTTTGCTTTTCTGAGACAAACTTCTTAAAACAAAACCGTATTTAAAAACAGCTAAATGGAAAACAAAACTATGTTTTTCTGATACATAATCAACCCTTCTTTTACATATAAAGTGTCCCAATTGGTGCATCTTCATCCTGTTGCAACTGTGCTGCTTATTTGTGTTCGAGACCAGCACTTCATTCAGCATGAAAACTACTCTCATGTTTAACGACCCGCAAATGCACATGTGCTTATCTTAAAACACCCATAAAAACCGTTCACACTCTCACTTTGCCAAGTTGTTCTTAGATTGTGTAACGCAACGATGTGTTAAAATAAAAGATGTGTTACCATCTGTTTTAGTTGCCCATTTTATAGCTTATAAAGAGGGTGTACAGAACCCTCTGTGTCCCTGGGGTTGTATTCAGTCTCTAGAATCTGCCTCAGTGCCTTTTGACAAAACCAAACTGCCCTATGAGCTACTGTAGCTCTCCAAGGACTACTTCACTGCCTCCGTCCAGTGTGGTTCAACACACACTGGCAGAAACGAGCGAAACGTGCGCAGTCCAGTGACTCTGGGGTAACAGCTCATCTTCCTTTAAAAATAAAAGCTGTTGAGCAAAGGTGACAATTTGACCCTTTATTAAGCGTTCTTTGGAGATGAAACATGTCAATGATGTCATCCACAAGTCCCATTTGACATTTTCACCAGACCCTTTCAGACATTACAATGCTACTTCATAAAGAAAATACCTAATGTTTGTGGTTTACAACACAGAAGCATCTAACCATACGAGCCAAAAGAACGGGGCCAACGGCTACCTCAGCGCAACCACAGAAACATCAACTGACACCCACTGCAGCTCACTTCAAACCAACATTTTTCTCTTCTTTTTTATCCCTTACAAAGCTAGAAACTTTCTCACTGTGGGCAGAAAGAACAGTGATGGAAGCCCCGTTATATCGCTCCTATTTCTTCAGCCAATTAGAAACCCCTGCTCACCCACACAGCCTGGATGATGTGCCTGAGCACAAGGTGATTAGAGGAAGACAGCATTGCTGCTGCTGCCATGGGAATCAGGCTTTATTCATAAAAAACTACCCCTATAAATCATCCATATAATAAACAGCTTCATGCATAAGGATGAAATCCCTGTTATCAGCTGGATCATTGTGAAATATCGCAATGATTTCATCAACATACCCGCCCGCGTCTGACCTACACCAGCATCCCAGATCAGGTTTTGCTGGGCGTTCCACTGGTTTTGGCATTATATCAATGCACGATCATGTGCAAAACAGATGAGTCACTTTTAGGAGGGAAAAACAAACAAAACACAACACTTCATTGTCTGTTCTGCCAGTTAAAACATTCAGAAAAATCAGCAAATAGGAGTGGAGCTTAAGGTTCAGTCATCAAATGAGCGATCCTCTCATGAAAAATTGATTTGGGAATTTTTCCACAATTTCTGACAAGTGTGGGCTGCAGCAGTGCTGAACTTCTCCCAAGGAAAAGACTTGAAACACACTTCAGTGAACTGGAGACACATTTTAACTCGGTTTATCTCTTCTTAAACTGAGCAACAGCTAAAAAAGTTTTTTTTTTTTAAAGAATTTAGACTGCCTTTATAGCTTGAGTTTAATTTAGGTGTATAAAACTCAGCTGTGTTTAGTCTGGGGGGAGGGGGGGGGGCATGCCATTTTCATATAAACACTACAGCACAGAGATATGATCCTCTTCTCCTGCTGATAAACACTACTGAAGAAGGTTTTTTTATCTCCGCAAGAAACAACCTCGTGCTTTCTTTCCTCGGAATACATTAGATAAAAGTACTGATTTGTTTTATTTCTCACTGCACAATTTATTTATCTGATATTAGGATTGTTTTATGGGAGAAACGATTTGAGTAAAAGAAATGTGGAGGTCTGAGTGAAAACCCAGCAAAAAAACGTGGAACATGATGTAATAAAATAAACAAACATGTTCTCTTTGCTGCAGAAACTTCACGGTTATTGGGTGGAGTCCAGCGGCCAAACGGAGCAAAACGCAGGAGCTAAAAGCGTTTAATTAATATGAAGCTGGACGAAAATTTGAATGAAATATACAGTTTTAACAAGACTATCCTTTAACCTCAACTTCTGCCCAGCGCTTTTGCATTCAATATAACTTAAAAAAAAGTCACCTGAACAATCAGAGCTCAACCAAACTTCAGCCTCCGAAAACAAAACCTGCTTTAATGCTTATCCGAACGCACAGCGCGAGACCAGTTATATTTTAGCTAGCGGTTAATTATCAATTCCCTCGAGACTCACCGACACGAAACAAAGCGCGAAGCATCCTAATTTAAAAAGAAAAAGTGTAGTCCTGTGTGACGACAAGTGGCAAAGAGAGTAAAAAAAGAAACGAGAGGTTTATTAAAGTGTAACTTACAGCGGGAAGCGGAGCGGTATCCAGAGTTTGCTTCTGAGGGGAGCGTTAGCCGAGGTTATACGGAGTGAGAGTGGAGCGGTTAGTGGGGAAGCTCATGGCAGCGCTCGTGCTTTCACGGACCCCGGAGCAGCAAACAATACAGCACCGTAATAACCAGCGTTCAGGGCAACGCGCACCACTGTTACCGTAATACAAAAACTAGCGTGCACCATAAATGCTACTGACTGCGCAAAAGCTAGAGCAAAGCAGCAATCACTGAAGGTTTTTCTTTTTCTTGTACCCATCTATCCACATATGCTACAGCCAATAATAACTTTTGGTTTTAGACGTATAAAAAACTGACAATTGAGGAAAAACTACGAAGTGCATGGACACTGCTTGGAGTCACAATGAACCAAAGAAACTGGTCTATTCACCATAATGTTTGGGAGATACAGTATATTCTGTTAGGGATTTGGGATCCAAAAAAAATGAATAGGATGTTTTTATCACATAATTAACCCATACATTCTTCAGATCTCATGAGCTTTCCTGCTGGGCTTGAAGATCATTTCTGAAACTCATTAAAAACCAAACAAATTAGCTGTAAAAAAAATCTTGCACACGTGTTTGTTTCTTACAAAAGCAGTTTGTATCACCAATCAAAAGGATATGGTACCTAAATTTGGCTAACAGCAACACCACTGATGCTGCTGGAAGAAGAAGATGCACAGATATGGAAATGTAAGGTCCATACATACTTACAAACATAGAGGCAGAGGAAGAACGCAGGGTAATGTGTCTGTAATTTTCTGCCTTTGTGGCAGCATCAGCTGGGCTCACAGGTCCTAATAAAACAAGCTCATAGCTTTGTGTGAGGTGCCGGTTTTAGTGCTGGAGAAAATACCTCAGAGGATTTGTTGGAGGTTGGCAGCTAGATGAAATAGCTCACATAAAATAGAACAGCTCTATGGCAACGTAAACAGACCGGTCGAGTGAAACGACTCAGATATTTCTGTACATTTTTTTTATTGTTGGCAGAATGGGGAAATAAAATATCGCATTTCTTGCTCTTATATGCCAAAAAATTTGTTCTAAACTCTTTCTTTTTTGTGCTCCATTGATAAATATGTTTCTATTGGCAGTTCACTCAGGAAAATGACAGGATTACATTTCTGATTTGTGACTGTAAGGCAGAATTAGAGTACTGTTCCAATGAATAATGAACTACATTTAGGAGGTAAAGATGCCTGGATTTCTGCTGTAATAAAATTATAAAAAAAATATGCTACAAACTCATAACTATAATGTGTCTGCTATGAAAATATCTAATGAACCACTGCAGAAAATAATAATAAAGTTTTTATAATCAGTCTCATACACGATGGCCACTACAGCTGTCACACAGTCAGTTTGACAGATAATGACTTAAAATTTGACATGGCAACATTCTCAGCTCATACTCTGATCTCTAAAATACTGCACAAGATTTTTGTTAAAAACTTTGAAATTAAGTGCATTACTTGTAGTCAACTTTGTCTGTAGGTTAGCAAAAAACTTCCTAAACCAAACCATAACACTTTATTGAGCTTTATATCGTATTATAATGTCATTTCCTCATCAAAACGTTCCCAGAGTGGCTTTGACTCTTTGATTCATGTTTTAAAAAATCCTTGAATCTCCTGTAGATATGTGGAGCTGCCTAAACGCATGCTGGTACAAAGCACCGCCTATTTGTAAAAAGCTCCTCCCTGGAGCTCAGTCTGTAGCCGGACTCCCACCCCACAGAGCACCCCTCTTCTGAAGCATGATCGTAAAGACATGCTGAAGTGGGAGTGTCGGAAATGGTAGGAGTCAGAGACCAATTTCAAGGCATTTAAAGTGCTAATCATTGAGCAGAATCTTTGCTTGAAACATTAATATGAACTCTAAGGAGTTATGAATGACTCTCAGCTACTACCACATCAAAAGTATGTCACCTAAGAGTATTGCATAAGATTGCTTAACATCATTTTCAAGGACTGATCAAAACACTTACAATTTACCGGAAATCATTTTTCTGGCATAAAAAGTGGTGCGTGAAATGGGCAGCTTCAAGGAATCTTAAACCTTTAACATTTTATTTTATTTTATTATTTGCTGAAAACTGTTGGAACTAAGTATTCAGTATTTTAAATCATTGGTCTTTATTTCACACTAGCAGCTAATTTATTTATTTATTTATTTGGCCTGATTCAAAGCAGACTTGTTGATTTCAGCGAATTTCAAGTTACCAGGAAAATGATCTTTCAGGAACTGTTGAAATCTGACCTTCAAACGTGTACTTTAACCAAAAAGAAAACAAGTTCTCCAGTGAATCAGTTACATTTCTGTAGAAATCATTTATAAAAGGAAGTGAGTGAACATCTAAACTCCCGCCTCAGTTACATCTTTCTTCACCTGCATGATTACGACATTTATCTTTCAACCGTTTCTGAGGATATTACTTAAGGGAATGTGTGACTTTTGAGAGGGTACAGACTGCAATAGATTAATGGTCCAAATTAAAATCAATCTGGTTCCTTTTTAAGACAGAAGATTGTGGGTGTTGCTGCAGACTGACGGGTGTCAGGACCGGAGATGAAGGTGCATAAGCAAGGAGACGTTTTGAGGGGGGAAAAAAGACACATGGGTTCAAGACATGACTGTTATCTCCTCTATTGTGCTCATTGTCACATGTCTGAAAGATCCAATTTTAGTGTGCAGAAATAGGGGTGTAAACGCACGTGCTGTGTGCAATTTGTGCGTTGAACAAGAAAATATAGACTGAAGAAAAGGGGCTTATATGTATGGGGGAGGCATGTGTGCTTCGTCTTCACCCACACTCCAACCTGTCAAACAAACAACACTCGTCTTCCACCCCCATCATGTGGCGACCAATCAGACTCCAGTATTACAAGACTCAATTTTTGTCTTCATGTCCCACTGGGGTTCTCTTTGGCACAAGGTGTTCCTTGATTTTGATTGAAGACAGGAAGCTTTAGATGCCTGTTTTGTGCTCTGCCACTCATTTGTTGTGTAAGATGTCAAGTTAAAAATGTAACAGAGACAGTACGTGCAGTTAAAAAAACAGTTATTTTGTACGTAAATATATTAACGTACCTTTCTGTACATTGCATTGTACTGATAGATCTAGTTTATATTGTGTGAGTGATTTGATAGCCTGTTTATTTTTTTTTACAAAGGCATCTGTTACAATAGAACTGAGTCCAAAACAAATAATAAACAATAAAGTTTATTTACCATATTATACAGCATTTTATTATATCGTGTTTTGTCATACAGTGTCATGTCATGTCACATTGTATTCATATTGCATTGTACCTGTTAAAGTTCTGAGTTTCTTGCAGTTATTTTTTGTGCATTTTTAAAAATTATTTAGTTCATTTTGTTTATTTCAGTTTTTGTGTTTTCATTTGCTTATTCTTCGTGTTCAGGTCTTTTCCTCTGCCATCAGTTGTTTCGTTACGGAAGCTGAGAGCAGACGTTTTCTGCATCTGTTTTTTTCCCATTGTTTTCTTGTGATAACGACATATTATATTGTTATCACAAATTAACGAGGAACATTTTCTCGAGATAATGAGTTATGGTTTTCTTGTGTATCATTCAGTAATCATGGGGATGGCCTGATCCCCTCAGGTGGTCACTGATAAAGTTTTATTATATCAGCAGGATCACTGTGTAAACTCCTGCTGATCTGCAGTCGACATAATTTGTCGTTATTTTGAGAAAACCGTGGAAAATAATTATATGCCGAAAACGGCCGCCCTTATGTTTTCTGTCAGCCTGCCACGCCCATCAACACCTGTTCTTTTGTCAGTCACAGCTGCAGCAGCTCTGCCAATCAGCCCCTGTCCTTATAGTCCCGTAGTTTCACCTCACTCATCAGTAGGGCATTGTTGTGCTCATGTGCCATGACATGGCACTTCCCAGTGCTCTGCTTTTTTCTGCCACAGCAGCTTTTGTTTTGTTTCCTTGTAATCTTTAGTTTCTAGTTCCTAAACTGCTGGGTTCACTCATCTGACAATTCTGCATCATATCTGTACTTTACTTGCAAGCTGATTTCCCCCTTGTCTCTTTAAGCATCTGTTGCTGATATTCACCTGCCAACAAAGTTGAAAGAGCGATAATGTTTTTGCCCATGCCTGTGTCTGCATTTGTCATGTTACTGAAGCTTTTATCTCATGAACCGCTGAGCAGATATGAATGGAACTCACTCCCTGAATACTTTTTAAAGTCAATCTGAGTCAAAATGGCCTTCCGCAGCTGCATGATCTCAGCAAAATGAAGATAGATTTGGCAAGATGTCATAATATTGCATGAGAGTTTGCATTTAGTTGGCAAGGTGTGTTTCAAACAAGCTACACATTTTTCCTCCCATCATGAGAAAGGATGAGTGATTGGTATCCCTTCAAGGATATCTTGGCCTTTATTAAATGCTGTGATTTAATTTCAAAGCAATATACTGTTTGTGAGACAAAATAAAAGACACAACATTGATCAAACTACTGAGCATGAGTCAGATGAAGTAACAGGTAAAATATACTCAGAAAAAGCTTTATGAGCGTTTCAGCCTGTTCATTTTTATATACTAAACACCTCAGTATCTCTTGCTGGCACCAACATCTTGTTATCAGCTTCCTTCCAGACATCCTACCTCTTCGGCTAATCATGTTAAACAGCTTTCCAATCTCTCGACTTAAATTTTTCTGCTGCGATGCCTCCCACTCAACATGCTACAATTCAATCTCTTCAAAAAAGGAACGAGAGCTATTTGAACCTTGTAAATCCCTGACCTTTAAAAAGCCATCCATTGCTTCAAGACAGCACTGTATTTTAGGTTGTTGTGTTTTTTTTTTTATTAACTGAGACAGTCATCCCAACTAACTGTGAAAAATCAATGCGAGCGAGGATCTCTTGCTAAAGAACAAGGATCAGTCAGGGTTGTTGTAAATGTGTGGCATTTAAAAGAAAATGAGAAATTATAAAGTAAACTTTATTTAAAATGTGCAGCCAGACACATCGTTTCTTTTTGTTTGTTTTCTACAGGAAAAACATCTGCTCCTATTTATAGCATTCATTTTGTTGGAGGTATGTCTTGGTGGCAGCAGCCTCTGCCTCTGTCTCATGTAAACAATAAATATGGGGGTCAGAGAAGAGAAGAAGCGGGCAGAGGGTATACGGCAAGCATCAGTCAGGGGAAAAACTCCCATGATGCTCAGCAGTGGGTTAAATATGGACGGAGACAAAGGTCAAGTCAAACGCAGACATGATGCATGCCTCATCCTTCGTATGTCTCATTTGATTCCCACAAGCTCAGATTGGTTATTCATTTCCTTTAATCAACTTTCTGATCTGAGATTTTTTTTTATTAAATATCGTAAATGACCCACAGGTTTTGCTTTACTTTGAATTATAAATAATAACAAAAAAAGTACATCATCTGTCAATATCTGCTTTATTTAATGCTGCATAAAGATAACCTCATTAAATATGTTAAAAGTAAATGATGTAAATGAAACTAGCTTTGATAGGACTGAGCTTTCTAAGGATTTGGCTGCAACGAGGAGTCCAGCTACATATTTAGCCCCTGATCTGCCCTTCTTATGGAAACAATAGCGAAGCCCTGTTTGAAGTCTAATTGAATTTCCCCCTGTTGCTCCAGCCATGAGCATATTTTAAGATCTTATTTTCAAAGCAGTGTCAAATTATTTACCCAAATGACGCTTAATTTGACATTTAACTCCTTTTGCTTTCAGTAAAAATGGATTGAGTAACAACTCAAATCAAACGTTACTCACTAATTGTTGCACAAGCTGAGTAATGTCCCAGGAGAATTGCAGGAGAAAATTGAAACTCATAGCAAAAGGTAAAAAAAAGAAGATGTAATTAATTTTAGATGTGTAATTTATGCGAAATGCAAATAACGTTATTGTCATTCATTCGGTGATAAAGGCGCTGTCTGAGCTCGCACCTGATTGGACAAAATAAACAGGCTTGTACGTTGCTTGAAAAAAAATGTGTTTGAATTTTTTTAAAGCAAGGAATGTGGGTGTAAACGGTCAAAACAATTCATGTAACACCCACATTTATTTGTTGTACATAATCCAAGAGCAGAGCAGTGATTCTCTCTGGATGAACATTCTTTTCAACCTCCAGAAAGAATAAAGACCTGCTTGTATTACTTACATGTTATTCTACTATGCTACCATTTGAGAGGAGTGGATGAAAAATATAATACTATTTTCTCTGATCTTCCAAACTTCTGACACTCTGCTGTACACAGAAAATAAAGGATGCTTGAGTTGCAACTATATTATTTCTTGTGCTGTCAGCTTGCATTGTTGTTAAATGTGAGACTTGACCAAACGGCAGCACTACACCTCTCTAAAATTGGGAGCTGTGTAGAGTGAAAATAAAAACATTAATTAATTCAAAAACATGAGATAGCTTGTTCCATGGTAAAAATAAAAGCTTTGAAAAGAAAGGTGAATTTGTTGAAAATTTTAAATTTGAACAAGTTAACTGCTTGAGGCCAGTACAATTGTTTAAGCAGTGGGAAAGTGGGTACTGTGGAAAGGCTGTAAATAAATAATATCTTATATGTTGCAGATAATGCTTTAGACAAACCCAGTTTGGAGGAGTTTAATTTGGATTATTTGTGAGCCAGACCAATTATTTTTATAAATATTAACAGTCAGCTGCTAACGTCTTAAACAATTCAGATCTTAAACATTTTCTATTAGGTCAGTCTCCTCCGAGGACTGAATGAAGGCTGAGCAAGTATGTGGACTGAGGCTAATGAGGGAAGTGGCTGCAGCTGTGACATAGACGGGTGTAACATGCTGATTGGAAAAACACTGATGGGTAAGAGCTGACTGACTGATGACAAACACAGAGGGATAAAATAAGGCACAGAATAATCAAATGCATGAACAAAAATGGACAAAACAAAAACAGATTCTATCAACAAATTTGGTATTGTATCAACTACGAAGAGAAAATGTAATAAACTACTGAAATCAAAAATACAAATATTTCAAAATTAGTGCAAGAGGTGTTTTCAGTACCTAAAATAATGCATAGAAACATACAAATAAAAGAATCAAAAAGGAAGAATGACTGCATGTTGATGAAAACAATGTTTTTAACTGATTTACCACTTTGTAAATAATTTAAGGAAAACATCAGCATGTGGAGTTCTGGAAAACCCTGCACACGGTTTTCTTA
>NW_013952557.1:1069214-1072908 GCF_001266775.1 Austrofundulus limnaeus | reverse complement strand
AGAGGTCACAGAATCCTGTAACTTAGACTTTAGTTAGTTGAAAAATGATGACTTCAGCTAGTAATAAAGTATATATTTTTTTCTTCTTACTGTCATAAAAATAATATTTATATATACCAGTCAACAGTTAGAAAATGTCCTCTGGTTATAGGATGAAACTTGTCTCTATTAGCTAACATCTTCTCAACAAGTCAGGTTCCTCTAACAGAAACCTAAAAATACTCACATTTATAATATTATTTTACACTCTGTAGGTCTAAATATTAATCAGATACATTTATAATATGATTTTACACTCTGTAGGTCTAAATATTAATCAGACGACAAATCAACTGTAATATTTAATAGTTTGTGTTAAATTGTAGCATGATTCAGCAGTGCTAAACTCTGTATATATCCTCCACAAGCTAATATCTGCTAACCAGTTCAATAAATAACAGTGATTAAAGCGACTTTATAAGATTATTTTAATTTTAAACTGTTACTTTATGTTCTGCTCAGATCACATTGAGCTAAATAAGATCAAATCTGCTGACTTGTGTTGTGAAATGAGACGTTTTCCTGTTTGTCTTCTGTTAATAAATCCAAAACACAAACAGCTTTTCTGGCATTATTTAAAACAGATAGATTATATAAACTGTAAAATATTAATAATAATTGGATTAATATTATTATTAACAGTTTTAATGATTTCTATATCGTTAGTCCTTTTTTTCTGCTCTGTTGTCAACATGTACAGCAATGAGAAATCCAGAGTTTTGCCCATTTAGCGTTAGCCGTTAGCTTCAGCAGCCGATCACACGGTCACGTGGTTTCTGCACACTCCAGCTGTTCTATAGAACCTCCTTGGCATTCCTCACTGCCATCAACAAATATTGGCAGGTCTGCTTTGGGAAGCGCCCATCACCCATAAAAACCTTAGACCCTGAAGGAGCATGAGGAGCTTTAAAACCTGAAATTTATTTATCTAGAGCTAAAACAAAATCTGACGAGGCAGCACAACTCACAACATATTCTGTTTATAGTGCTGGGAGCACAAGTGTGACCCGAATAGGGCAGAGAGGAAAAACAATGATCTGCTTTAATGAAGGTGGAAGGAGACTGACTTTATAGATCGTGGATAACGAGGTATTGAATCCAGCTGACTGATTATAAAGTGGGAACAGGTGAGTGTAACAGGATGACTAAGAAAAACACTGAAGAGCAGAACAACTAACTATGACATGATGAAAACACAAATAACTTAACAGGAACCACAAGATACAACTGAATCCAATTCCAAAAAACTTAAAGTGGACATACGATGCTTTTAAATCTTTAATTTTCACATTTAAATCATTCATTTGGGCTCTTATATAAAGTGGAACTGCAATGCTTTGGCCCGAATCACTCCTTATTGTAACTCCACAAGCCCCTCTTTAACTCCTGTACTGAGGTGTGTCTTAAAATAACTTGTGTTCTGCATTTTTTCATGTCCTGATACCCCATCTTTGAAAGGAGCCTCCTCCTCAAATATGGGGTCTATCTTACCGTTGGCTGGTGCAGTGTAGGTCAGACTCATCTACAGTCCTGCCAAATTTCGTGATGACCGGTGCAGCTGTTTTTGTGCTACAGTTGACCAAAAATCACTGAAAAAAAAAAAAAAAAACTAAAAACTTGATACCGCCTAGCGGTAACATAAAGACCCCCACACACACAAATGCACCAGAACTCAGAAGTCTTTATTCCAAATAAATGTCATGCTACTAGGCGCATCCCTAAATTATAGTGGTTTGGGTGGGTTTTTTGGGGGGGATGTTGGACCTGATGGATAGCCCCTCATCAGAACTAAACAACCAAAGAAATCTGAAGCTCCTATGTTTAATAGTTTTTTGAGTTATAACCATTTTTGTATGTCCAGATACCCCTTTTTCAGATAAATTGGGGGTCCTGGGGGTGGGGGGCACTGATTGGTGGGCCTGATGGATAGGGCTTCATCGGAGCTAAACATCAAAAGAAATCTGAAGCTTCTATGTTGAACAGTTTCTGAGTTATAAGCGATTTTGCACGTCCTGATACCCCCACTTTGAAAGGAGCCCCCTCCTCAAATATGGGGTCTATCGTAAAACCGTTGTCTGGGGCAGTGTAGGTCAGACTCATCTACAGCCCTGCCAAATTTCATGTTGATTGGTGCAGCCGTTTTTGTGCTACGGTTGACCAAAAATCACAGAAAAAAAGATAGAAAAAATGAATAAACCGTATGAAAACAATAAGACTCCTGCTCACACTTCGCATGCGGGGGTCATAATAAGCAGGATGTTCCTGAAAAAGACGTGGCTCTGATGGCAGCATATGTTGGTCCAAAACCTGTATGTAGCTTTCAGCGTGCCTTCACAGATATGACAGTAGCCACGCCATGGGCACTAATACACCCCCATACCATCAGAGAAGCTGACTTTTGAACTTTGTACTGATAACAATCCAGACAGTCCTTTTTCTCTTTGGCCCAGAGAACATGACGTTCATGATTAAAAAAAATTAAAATAAAAAATGGAAATGTGAACTCGTTAAACCACAGGATATTTTTCCACTTCGTGTCAGTCCATCTCAGATGTGCTTGGGTTCAGAGAAACTATTTCTAGTTGTTGTTATATGGCAGTGGATGTGGTAATATCTGTTACAGAATGATGTTGGTTTTTAAAGCAGTGCTGCCTGAGGGGTTAAATGTCATGGACATTCATTGATTGATTTGTTGATATTTGGCCTTGCTGCTTACTTGCAGAGATTTGTCTCCTCTGAATTTGATGATATTATAGACTGTAGATGACAAATTCCATAAATGTCTTGCAACTGTGTGTTGAGAGGTATTTTTAAATGGTTGGACAATTTACAAAGGGGTGAACATTGCCCCATCCTTGCTTGTGAATGACTGAGCCTTTCAAGGATGCTCCCTTCATACCCAATCATGACACTCACCTGTTTCCAATTAACCTGTTTACCTGTGGAATGCTTCAAACAGGTGTGAGTAAATAAGTTTATCTGTTTGAACATTAAATATCCTGTCTTTGTTATCTCCACCAAGGAAGGAGGTAATGTTTTCGGGCGCGTCAGATAACTAACTACCTGACGGCTTTGTTGAAATTCGTAGAAATAACGAAGCAGGAGGAAAAAAAATTTGCATAACTGACCCTATGGCCTTGGCGGAGGTTTGCACTCTACGAGTGCTTAGTTTTTATTTACAGTTATTTAACCAGGCAAGTCCTGTTGGGATCTCAGATCTCTTTTTCAAGGGAGGCCTGGGCCTGAAGGCAACCTGTTGTACATGTTTTTAGTGGTGGGGGGAAACCAGAGTACCCGGAGAGAACCCATGCAAGCATGAGGAGAACATGCAAACTCCGCACAGAAAGACCCCAGGTCCGAACCAGGGATCAAACCCAGGACCTTCTTGCTGTGAGGCGTTGGTGCTAACCACTGAGCCTTTGTGCCGTTGTAGTTGAATATAGATTGAAAAGCATTTTACAACTCTTCAAATTCTGTTTTTCTTTATGTTATACACAACATCCCAACCTCTTTGGAATTGTGCATATACACTCACCGGCCACTTTATTAGGTACACCTGTCCATCTGCTCGTTAACACTTAATCTCTAATCAGCCAATCACATGGCGGCAACTCAGTGCATTTAGGCATGTAGACATGGTCAAGACAATCTCCTG
>NW_013952557.1:1063660-1068019 GCF_001266775.1 Austrofundulus limnaeus | reverse complement strand
GTTCTGAAGGCAAAACGGGGTCCAACCCGTTACTAGCGTGGTGTACCTAATAAAGTGGCCGGTGAGTGTAATTAGCCTTTTTAAATGTCCCCATTAAGAACTGGCTACTTTAATAAATACACTTCTTCTCTTCCCAGGCCTTGTAATGTTGCCATTTAGCTGGGTGAAGTTCAGTCCTCTCCTCATCAAAGACATTCCCACATAAAGTCTCACATTGATTGTATCCTGCTGACAGTTTCAGTCAGAGGCTGTATTGATGAGGCCGGAGAGAACTGAGAGTACCGTGTCTCACTTTCCTCTGTAACTGCAGGTGATATGAAACCCAGACTGTAAGCCCGGAGGTCTTTGCTCTGAGGAAAATATAATGGCTCTTCAGGGACAAAAACAGGGGCAGACAACTTGTGTTACATGTTCCTCCTCTCTGTCCGGGACGCCACTTGTGGATCATGGCCTGCTGCAATGAAGCAAAGTGAAAAAGGTCAGAGTGATCAGCTTCTCCATGCTGTTATTTCAGAGCTGCCTTTAAAAAAAAGACATGGTCACACAGTGGATGGAAATGATTTTGTGTACATTTTCACAGATTATTGTTCTAGATTTTCTAAAGCTTGACTTTCAAACATTTTTTAACGCTACAAGAAAAAAATGGCACAGGGAATTAAATATTTCAAATTTCTCATAAAAATGACACAAATTGGTTAATATTAAGTGAACTTGAATAGAAAAAAAGAAACAACTAAGCAAAAAAAAAAGAAAGAAGAAGAAGAAGTCTACTTTGCTGTGGCAGCTGGCCTTTTTTCCAGTTATGGATTTGATTGCTGCAATAAAATCTATTTCAGACAACAATAATCCCACACATGAGGCTCAACAGCGTTGTGTGCAAATATCCAGCACTCTATTCAACCTTTAATGTCAGCAAACGGGGAGAAAAGCTTGAAGTTCATGAAAAACAGATAGAAGCATCCTTCCTGGCAGCTGATAAGAGCAGATAGTGGTGCTGAATATCAAGGACTATCACTTACTCTCCTGAGTGACAAGAACACACAGCAGAGGGCAAAGTGTGACCCCCACAGGTTAATGAAGATGTGAAAGTCACGGCTGGTTGAACAAATGGCAAGGACACAAAATTAAAGACTTTTATCACCATCTTTATTTTCTTTATATAAATAATATATATATTTTAAATTAACTGGAATTAAAACTTTAGTTCTGGATCAAATGTGTTTCTTCTTGTGTCATTAAGTCACTTTTAGTTAAATTATTATACGTATATGTAATAGTTAAACGTCAGAATGTCCTCATTTCTTTAATTTTTAGTCAAAATTTCAATTTTTTAACATGCCAGTACAGTATGTAACATGGTAAAATGTAACAAACCAAAGAAAGTTTGGAAAGGCAATGATTTATTGCAATTTAATAATATTAATAATAAATGCTTTCTAACAAGATAATAAATCAGTGCTTTAAGCAATTTTATGACAGTTTAAGACATTCATTATTATTCAAGTACAATGGAATTTTTAATTTATTATGAAATAATATTAAAGTCAACTTTAAAATCACAGCAACAGTGTAGATTTACAGCAACCTTATTCATGAATGATGGTCGATGAGTGATAAATTAGAACCTTGTTCAAATTGCCGGGGTCTGTCCAAGAAGGAGATGACTCGAAAGGGAAAATGTAAGATTTGCTTGTTTATCCAAGTTCTAATCCTAACTTGTGGTCATGAGATATGGATTATCACCAAACAAATGAGACCCCGAATACAAGCAAGTGAAATGAGTCTCTTCTGTGGTTACTGCGTTCACCTTTAGAACCGCTGCTCCTCCACATCCAAAAGTTTCAGCTAAAATGGTTTGGTGTGCACCTCGGTCCGCTCCCTCTGGTTGTTTTCTGAGTGAGATCCAGAACTCGCTCAGAGAAACTTAGTGTTTTTTATCGTGGTTTCTCCAGGAGTACCTGGCCCCCTCAACCTGACTACAAATAAGCAGATGATTAAGGTTGGAAAAGTTTAGCTAGTTTTAAAATCAGTCTGTGGATAAAGTTCAAGAGCATTAAATCAATTTGAATCACATTTAAACATAAAGTAATGGGTTTTTGTACCATCATAAAGTGTGACCAACATTTCAACTGCCATTGAGATTCTATTTGTTATAATGTCTTATATCCTACTCCATCCAACCATCATCTGCCACTTCATCCAGGGTTGTGTGGTCAGCAGCTTGAGCAGGGAGACTCCCTCTCCTCACCCACCTCTTCCAGATCTTCTGGGAGGATTTGAAGACATTCCCAGGCAAGGGACAAAGTCTCTCCAGTGGGTCTTGGAGAGTCTTCTCTTAGTTGGACAAGCCTTACAGGGGTGGACTGGCCATTGGGAGTATCGGGACTTTTCCCGGTGGGCCGGCGCATCACTGGGCTGGTGCACGCACCGAGTGGGGGAAACAAAAGGGTAGCTGCGCTCAATACCAGTAAATGGTGATAATGCGCCAATTCATTGTTTACCAATGAATTGGTAAGCAATTGAAAACCTAGTGGTGGGAGACATCAGAGGGGCATCCTTACCAGGTGCTCAAACCTTAACTAGGTCCACTCAATGTAGAGGAACAGCGGCTCTACTCCAAGTTTCTCACCTAGGTCTCTAAGGGAGAATAAGCTTCCCTGTGGAGAAAACTCATTTTGACAGCTTCTATCCATGATCTCATTCTTTTGTCTGGAGTTTGAGACCATTGGTGAGGGAAGGAACACAGCGGAAGATGCACCGACAAGTCTGTCAGTCTCACGCTTCATTCTTCCCTCACTGGTATTACACAGACTTGGAAAATTTCTTTGATTTCTACTTGACATAAGGCTGATTTTGCGACGTTCGTTGCAATTGGTCCACGTGTTAAACAACAACACATCTGCATAATTACTTCAACCATTGTAGAAAGTATTGACATTTTAGCTCGTTAAAACCTCACAGAGCTGCCAGTGTGACAAATTTAGACAAAATAGCAATATAATGAACAAAAAGAAAACTAATTAAACATTCCTTTGGAGATGACAAACCAGTGACGTTATGAAGAAAATACATAAACACAACAATTTCTTAAAACTTGAAGGTTTTCTTGTTCAAACTTGTCCACTAGAACAATTATATTATATAACATTATTACAAATGCGTGTCTGTTTAACCTGTTTGATTTAAACAGCTTATGCTGTGCTGTTTAGCCAGAACTTATGTTGAGACTTAAATATTTTAGCAGGTTTACAACTTCACCACAGAAACTCACCTCTCTCATAGACTTCAGGATTTGGACAGAGTGTTATGTGAAGTATGTTATTTTTACTAATCTTGCCTAATGCACGGTGAAGGCTCTTCAGCAGGACACACTTTGAGGCAAACAACACCTACACGCTTGTTACAAGGTAGGCTGAAAGTGTCTCGTGCCTTCGCAACACTAAAACCAGAGTGATCTGGGTGTAAAATGTACATTAGGCAAGACCTATTCATTCGTCTTTATAGAGCACTCACTGGGGTCATTTTCAGTCATTCTCAGATGACAGGCAGGGATGGAGGAGCGTGGGCTCCTAATGTATTCAGCCCCGACCGTCCAGCCGCCCCCAGGGGACTGAGACGCCATTCACATTTCACCACGAGACTAAATTTGAGATGTGAATAAATCACACAAGTCAGCGAAAGCTCGAACGAGGGAAATGAAAGAGAGTGTTAGAGGCAGATAGAGAAGGGGGAGAATTTATGGCTACGGGGGAAAAGAAAGTTAAATACAGGATAAATTAAAGGCTTATCTAGACTAAGATCAGCTTATTTTAATTACTGATGAAGTAAGAGTCATTTTGGGAAAACCTTTAAAACAGTGTTATGTACAATCTCGTGATCTGTTAGCGTTTGGACAATGTGTTTTATTTGACTCTCAGCTACTACCATACTAAATGTAACCTAAAATCTGTATATAGCTATTTTTGTTTTGGGTCATCTTAAATTGTGCTGAATCCACAAGTTAATCAGTTTTAAATGTTATTACAACAATTAATTTCTAAGATTTATTTTTAACCTGTTGCATGCGACAATGATGCAAGGTTGTTGTGCTCAAACTGCCTTGTAAACGGTATCTCAAAGTGATACTTAGGTGAAAGTACAAGTATCTTAACATAAATTGCATTGGTAAAAGTTAAAGTTTCCACCAAGAATATTACTTAAGTAATAGTCTTAACATGTCTGACATTAACTGAACTTGAGTATCAAAAGTAATTTTCTAATATAAACTGTACTTTTCTATGAAAATGCCAGTGTTAATTTAACACCCACAGTGTTAATTTCAACACCAACAAAGTGTCTAAATGTGTCCACACTCGCTGG
>NW_013952557.1:1061507-1063365 GCF_001266775.1 Austrofundulus limnaeus | reverse complement strand
ATTATTAACAAAGGAAATTGTGGTGTTAAAAGGTTAACAGGCACCACAAGGTGTCAATCCACCATATATTTGAGAGTGTAAATTTAACATTCAGAGTTAATATCAAACTCTTTGTGGTGTTGCATCAAACCACTCTATTCAGAAAGTGACATATACTGGATCTGGATTTTTTTAAAGAATAACAAGTCAGAATGAAAACACATTGTTTTATAGAATATATAATTTTCCACTGAGAAACAACACACACCAAAAAATAATGGCCCGCTCAGTTCAAAGACAGTGAAAATCCACAGAACAATAAAATAGATGGCAGCTCTGAGACTGCAGATGTCCTGCCTGCAATATATGCTCTGGCATTATTGGGCTCCATAAATAAATAAATAAATAAAAAACACTATAGTGTTATGATTCATAGGAAACATTTCCATCAGAAGGCACATCCAGCAACAGAACAATTACCTTGAAAATAACCACCGCCTTGCCTCCATCAGCGATGGAAAAAATATTCGGACGGCTGAAAATCTGGCCCAGAGGAAGGTGGGGGGAAATAAAAATGATTCCATCGAGCATCTAGTACCTCTACGCCCAGAAAGACTTGATTGATGGAGATAGATTGCATGGCTTCATCACTGTGTGCTTTCTTTCACTGTACCTTACTGTGCATAGTCTGTTATTTAGCTGTGATGACATGCATTATGTCACGAATACACTATTAAGAGTTACATTGTTATGTAATAAATGAGATTTACTGTTTTGACTCACTCATAAAATAATAAACTGCAATTAACTGTTAATGATTAACCACATAAATGAACCAAAAATGTTTGCCAACAAACGGGATATTTGTCCTTTTATCACTGGCCACTAAAGGCAAAGGCGACAATGTTTAGTGACAGTTTAGTAGATAAGTGTTGAAATCATTCTGGGGCTGTCTTTTCTCATCTCAATCCCTTTTTAAATAAAGCATCCTGCTGTGAAAATACATTCATATTCTGACATGCTTGAACAAGAATCTGTTTTTATTCTTGTCTAGACTTTGGTTCCCAAAGTTGGGCTTGAGACCCAATTATGGGTCATGAAGCACCTTGGATAATCTCCAGAAATCAATTTAAAGGTAAATAAAATAATTGCCGATGTAATATTTTCCCTATTATTATTGCAAAAACACAAAATAAGTATAAATAAGTATTTATGTGTACAAGCTGTTTATATTGCCAAAAAGCCTGTGTTTTTAGGGTTATTAACGAAGTTTGTGTACTCAGACCAGTAATATTTGGGGTCACCAGTTTTTGCCATGAATATTTTGTGGGTCAGAAGACAAAAAGTTTGGGAACCACTGGTCTAGAGTTTGGTCTTACACTACAACATCATTTATTTATGAATCCAGAGGATCAGGTAAGTTTTGTTTTCTCCTTTAAGAGGTGCAGGATTGTCCTTTAGATTTGCTGCTAAAGCTTTAAATACTATTTGCTGTTGTTTTGGGGGTATTGCTTAAACAATTAGCAACAGGTAAACTCACTGGACCATTCTTTAATGAAATCAAGCAAACCAAAAGACTTTTTTTCATATTTGCTAACAATTGTTGTTTGAGCTCCAAATGTAACATAATAACTTCAACAAGCATCAAAAAAATGTAATATAGTGGATATAATTCTGCTAGTTTGATGTGACTGTTAAATGGAAAAAAGAGAAACAGATGGGAAGAGTTACATCAGAATCTGGACCCTCTTCTCACCTCCCTACATCTTATTTTGTGTCAGCCTGACTTCTTGTTGAACTTAAGAGGCAAATATATATTTATCTGTTCCTGTGTGTGTGTGTGTGTGTGTGTGTGTGTGTGTGTGTGTGTGTGTGTGTG
>NW_013952557.1:1051124-1061337 GCF_001266775.1 Austrofundulus limnaeus | reverse complement strand
GTGTGTGTGTGTGTGTGTGTGTGTGTGTGTGTGTGTGTGTGTGCTGAAACAGCTGCACTGTAAGTCCATCCCTTGCATGTCAGTTATTCAGCATTTTTGATTCTTGTCTTGTTTCTTCCACTTTCTGTCTTTTGAACTCCCGTCTGCTCCGGCTCCTGCCCTTGATTTCCTCCTTTTGCTGGGTCAGACCCTCTCAGCAGGAAGCCTGGTTAAATCCTTCATCAGCCTGTCGGCAGTTTTCAGGTCTCAGTCAGCACAAAAATCTCCCACAATTAGGCATGTTTTTTTTTCAGTGTATGAATCTTAGGCAGACTGTGGAGAAGAAGCAGTCATTAATGCATGAAGATAAAATCTATTATTAAAGTATTTTCTTTTAGAGCACAAAGCTTTGAAAATAAAGTTGCATGTTTCTTAGACGTGCAGGTTACTTTGGTTCATCTCCCCACCAGCAGGTGCTCATGACGCCAACAACCTGAGGACTAAAACTCAACAAGTTCTGCACTTTAAACCAAAACTATTACTGTTAGACTTCAGCTTCCTCTTCTTGGCATATTCTGGAATTACTCTTCAAATTACAGACAAAACAGCATAATACTTAGATTGTCTTTTTAAAATAAAGTCACTGTTTCTTGAAGGAATGCATTGCACCCATCCACCTCGAATGCCTAAGCTTGAAACAAAAATTTATTACGATGTGTTAGCGCTTGGAAAATATGCTGGGGGATGTCAGCTGTCGCTGCAGGAAGGCGCCCAACGCTGACACAAAGAGACTGTGAAACAAAAGGCACCACTTTTATTCTGTGGTGAAATGCTGACAGGTGATTGGTTGAAGGATGATGGCACTTAAACATCAACCGAAGCAAAGAATTTGCTTCATGTACACATTCCATTATGCATTTAAAATAAAGAACCATTTGAAACAATAATTCCCATCACCAAATAATGATCTTATATCTTGTGTTATTGATAAAGGACATTTCGATGTTGGTCCAGCTTGGGAGGTGACTTTATCAGTGGTCATGAGATTTTGTGAGACAATCTGTTAGCACTTGAAATATGTGTTCCTTCCTCTACTATCACACCGAATTTGAGGTCAACATCTGTAAAAACAAATCAGGGTAGAAATGCTTTTTGTGTTTGGGAATGTCACTTAAGTTAAATCATAGATGTTGATCACTTCCTGAAAGTTTTATTCAAATCCATCTGTGGGTCATGAGATATTTTGCTAACAGATATGACTATAATAATTAGTGGACAAGTTTCAGTAATAGAGCTTGAGCAACCTATTAGTGCTCAGAGTTTGTGTTAGCGATGACAGCTACTGCCACACCTTATTTTAGCTCATTGTCTGTAAAATTAGTTGTGTTACATTTGTTTTTGTGTTTGCTAAAATTGCCTAGCTGTGATTGTGATGGTTATATTTAACCGGGTCGACTCTATAAGTTAATCAGTCGCGATTACGGTGGTTACTTTCTGAGAGTTTTATCAAAAGCGATCCTTTGTTTCATGAGCCATGTTGCGAACACTACAACCACACACACACAGATACAGGTAAAACCATTATCACCGTCACCTTCAGCTGCGGGTGATGATGAAGAACTGACAAGCAGACAGGTGGGAAAAAAAACCAGTTGTTTTTATGTTTCCATCAGTTCAACCATGACTGGAGCAGAAAGGAGATGAGACTAAATGAATTTACCTGCAGAAAGCTGAAGCAGAAGATTGGACATGAATGGACTCGCTTGTCACACGTTCGCTCTCAGATTTCTGCGGACCGTTCCAAAGCCCGGCAGGTGACTGGGTCAGATATGTGAGACTCATCGCTCACCTGAGCACACCGAACTGTTGTCATGCCAACGTGGGATACGGACACGCGGGTGTGCGTGCAGACTGTAACCTGCCTCGAGGCCATACTGGCACAGCACCAAGGAGGTCTTGATGTAACGCTGTTTCCCAACAACACACCATCATTAATAATGCCCACTGCAGATGGAGGAGCAAGTGTTGGACAAGCTCTGCCGCCTCAGAACCTTAGTGAGACGAGCCCATGCATCCTGCTGAGCTGAGCTGTGTGCAGGATGTTTTTGACACCCGCGTGAGTCAGTTGTCATTTTTGTTTGTTTTAAGAACAATTCTTGACACTTTAAACACTGCAAAGTCATGAAGACTGAAAAAAAGAATATATCATAAAATAAAAAAAATTAAAACCCATATGGTGGTGTGTTTAAGTTAAAAGTTTGTATTCAAACTTTGTGAGTGAATACTACCACATTTGTTTCCTTTAGAAACAGACTGAAAATAACAATCTCAATTCTCTCTCTCTAAAAATCTCTTTCTCTCTCTCTCTCTCTCTCTCTCTCTCTCTCTCTCTCTCTCTCTCTCTCTCTCTCTCTCTCTCATTTATTTATTTTTTGCTGTGGGAGATTTTTTTGTTCATTTCATTTAAAAAAACAAACAAAACAAAATGCATTACATACAACAAAACGATGCAAATAAAAAAATGAAAGGCAGCAGAAAAAGAGTCTCATATCTGCTCCTATTTACAACAAAAAAATTGTATTAATTTCAAACAATAATAAACCAAATAAAACAAAAATAAAAATTCAACTCCTCAAACAACTCATGCAAATACAAATTAAACAATTTCATATTTATTTTGCTTTGATCAATTATTAAAGGAAATAATAAATATAATAATTTCAGATAACTCCATAGTCTTTTACCTTTTACTGAAGTGCATCTGTCCTTCAAATTTGTTCAAATGTTTGGTTTAATAAACATTTGTAGTCCCTTCAAATTATAACATCTTTGCCTTTTAACAAAATTAGATTGGATGTTTGAAGGTAACACATTTTTATGAGCTTTATACAAAGCTTGCAAAATATGTAGATATAAAAATATTTAGACTGTTGGATGAGTTTTTACTGCTGTATACTTTTGCACATTGATCTGTTTAATCTGTCTTCGGCTGACTTGGCTCAGGATCAGCCAAACGTCGACTCAGTGCAAGATTTATGCAAACACACATGGGTGTTGGTCACTACTTTCTATTACAAAATCAACATTTTTTTAACCTTTAAAGTTACATCAGCTGGCGCAACAAGCAGCAGCAGACTTCAAAAGTAAACCTGAAATTGTTTAACCTCAGAGCAGTCCAGCACAGCGTGCATGTCACACGAACAGAGCCCGAGCGATGGAGGGGTGACTCTCTGAGGGCACGTTAAACGAAGGTCTGCTGCAGCGCAGACCAGGATAATTTCACACCATTCCACCTTCTTTCTTAACGATTACAGGGGATAGCAGGCAATCTGAGAGATAGGGGGAGAGTGCTGAGTGGGAAAGCTTTGCAGGTAAAGCGTTTCAACCCACTCTTTGTGTTTGCCACCTGAAAACAAACCACCAAACAATACAATATTTACAACCAGATTCAACATGTTGATTATTGAAGAGGTACTTTTATTTGATGTCAGCTACCAGGATTATCACTTTTAAATTGATGTTGGTGCCCTGTATTAGTCGTTGAAAGCGCAAGTTAAAAAACACACGTGCAAACCAAATGATCATTTTTATTCAACTGCTTTTTAACTTTAGAATAAATATGAATCCAGAGAGCAATACAATTAAAGCTGCCAACGCATTAGCACTCCCATTACTATGCTGCTCAGGATGTTTGTGTGTTTTCACCCCCATCTTTCAAAATGTGTGGCTCGACTGGGAATAATGTGCTACGAATTTTAGTGGCAGAACACAGTACAAAGTCAGAGAAAAAAAAAACAGCTAAAATTTCTCCAAAATCCAAAAATAGGATTTTAATAAAACGAGTGATGAGAACTCGGCTGTCCTTGGAGCTTTGTAGCTGGTGCACAATTCACAGTCAAACAGGTCACAGGAAGTTGGGCTTTACATTAGGGATGGGTGTTTCAATCCAAGTATTGATAGTTTCGATAGGATTGACACTGATGTGATGACATTCATACTTTTATCTCCCTTTTATTCTGAAAGAAAAACTTGCCTTTCACCACAAATAATAAATGCCTGAATTTTCCCTTCTCACATGCAGAAAGATTGATTCAGGAGATACCACTTGTATTTATTGTGAGTTGTATTCCTCCCCATTTTCTTCTGATACCTCCTCTTCCAAATTGTAATGTTTCAGCTGAAGGAGTACCCAAACACAAGCCTGAATCAACGAGACAAGGACACAGAGTAAAAATTTAAGTGTTTTTATTTACAGTGAAGACGGGTTCGAAGCAGGACCTGAAAAGTGAAAGTAAAATTATTAATAAAGAGTTCTTTCTTACAGGTTCCATGGAGGAGGCAGACACAGAGGAGGCACAAAGGTTCCAGGAGGTAAGTTCTTCAGGTTTTCAGGATGATTTTTGGTTCTGTGTTTTGTTTCCAGATCGTTGGAGAGTGACAGGGCGGTTAGTCCACAGCAAGGTTCCAGGGAGATCTCATCAAAAGGGTTTCCACAGTCACAGGTAAGCAATTAAAAAATGGTCACCAAGAGCTTTTCCTTGAAGGATACACAAAGAGCAAAATGGTTAATAAAAAATAATCTTGAAGACTGATTACTGGCTTTCATAATCAGTACCAAGGTGACTGAATAATCCAGCGATAAGTGGAACTTCTCGAGCTCAAGCATCAGCAGGATCCAGCACAGGTGAGTAATTGGCAGCTCCTCCTCCTGCCACTCAGGGTCTGGAAGGTGAGTCAAAAAAACCCCACACACACAAAAACCAACACAAACTCCACACAAATCAGAGTTGCTGGTCATTTGAAAAATTCCTCAGTGAAACACACACTCATGGCTGCAGCAGAGGATCCATGGTACCTGTCATCTGCAGCAACTTTATAGGCTCTGAGCGGCCTCAAAGACTATGTTGTTACATTTTGATCATGAGAGCCTGTACTTTCCTACGCTGGTCTCCCGTTTTGTTTGTTTTTTTTTTTCCTCTATAGGACCCTGGGGCCGGGGACAGTTGCAACATTGTTTGGGGGCGGTATATTATTAATACAATATATTTCTCTGTAAATCCATCCATCCATCCATTTTCTACCACCTATCCGGGGTCGGGTCGCGGGGGCAGCAGCTTCAGAAGGGAGGCCCAGACCTCCCTCTCCCCAGCCACTTCTTCCAGCTCCTCCGGGGGAACTCCAAGGCGTTCCCAGGCCAGCCGAGAGACATAGTCCCTCCAGCGTGTCCTGGGTCTTCCTCGGGGCCTCCTCCCGGTGGGACGTGCCCGGAACACCTCACCAGGGAGGCGTCCAGAAGGCATCCTTACCAGATGCCCGAGCCACCTCAACTGGCTCCTCTCAATGTGGAGGAGCAGCGGTTCCACTCTGAGTCCCTCCCGGATGACCAAGCTTCTCACCCTATCTCTAAGGGAGAGCCCAGACACCCTGCGGAGGAAACCCATTTCGGCCGCTTGTATCCGGGACCTCGTTCTTTCGGTCATGACCCAAAGCTCATGACCATAGATGAGGGTAGGAACGTAGATCGACCGGTAAATCGAGAGCTTCGCTTTCTGACTCAGCTCTCTCTTCACCACGATGGACCGGTACAGCACCCGCTTTACAGCAGATGCTGCACCAATCCGCCTGGATTGGTTTATTTCTCTGTAAATAAGTTTTATTATTTTTATATTTTTATTATTGCTTAATTTATAAAAAATGTAAGTTATAATGATATTACAGTGTTGTTTATTTATTTTTTGACCAAATGAAGATTGGGGGTGGGGTGCTCCGCCATGAGGAAGTTTGGCTTAAAGACACGTCCCAGGGGCGTTTCTGGCCCCCAAAGGTGTTTCTGGTCCCCACCTGTTGTTTTGCTCCTCAGCATGGCTGCCTAAAAATGCTGCAGGATTTCTCTCAAACATGCATGAATGAGTCAAAGTAAGGCTTTGGGCATGTTTTTTATGAGAGCATAACATGATATAAAACTCAAAAAAGTTGATTTTACATATTGCCCCTTTAAAACCATTGTTGAAAACAACAACCGCAGAAAATACATCTTAAACACTTAAAAGTTTTAAACTATAAAATTGTCATGAAAATCCAATACCCTTTTAAATGTAAACTTAATTTGAACATCTTAATATCATCTGTATGTGCTGTTTTTATATGGATTTTTCGTATGGGTACAGTTGCAACAGTCCCCCTGTCAGCCATGATAAAACCTCATGTTAGCTAAATAAGCTGATCTTGATCCATGCTACACATATTAGTTAAAAGTCAACATATCACTTGTTTAAACCATGTAAGTTTGAGCTGGATCACAAAAACAATGACAACAGTATAACAAAAATAAAACTGGGCAAAAAAAACTACTTTGGTAACTCAAAAACAGTTGTTTTTTTTAATAAATCCTGGAGCAGTTTTTGAATCTGCTCACTTTTTCTTTGCAAGGTGGGGCATCTGAGCATGTACAGTGTGAGTGTCATCACTCTAGCTTGTTTCTGTTGGGAGAAAAATGACGTGTTGCAACCGTCCCTTGTTGATACTGTCCCCGTCTCCCCTATGTTTCACACAAATTCTACAATTCTTGTCTTTCTTGAACACAAACACCTGAATGCATTTCACCACAGAGGGTCCTGGGGGGGTGAACCCTCTAATTGGAGCCTCACGGGGCCCTCTAATGAAGACCTTGTCCTTTCACTTAGCGACGCCTCATTGATCACTCACCAAGCAGTCCAGGGCTTTTAATACTTCATCATGTTTATTTTCCTCCCCTCCCCTCCCCACCTGTGCTACCTGTCATCTTTTTCTCTGACCAACACACTGAATGCAACGAGTCCAGCTTTGAAGAGCCTGTTTGAGTTCGAGAGGCACAGGAAGAGCAGAATTGAATTAACTCTGTTAAAGCCTCCTCCTCCTCTCAGACATGCCTCGCTTCTTTGCCTTCATGTGCCAGCAGGGGTTGGGGTGGGTGGATGGTGGTGCGAGGGGCAAAAGGAAAGCAAAAGGTTTGTGATTACCTTTGGATTGGGCGGCTCGGAGTGTGAAATTGTTGCCATGGTCCAATTGTGCACCTGTGTAGATGTAAGCCACTAAGTAACTCCTTGAAATTATGCCAAATTGGAGTCTTTCAGAGAAGGCAGACATTTCAGGGGAGAAATTAGTTACTGGTGATTATAAATTGTCTGGTACTGTTCCCCCCCTGAGAGCTCTTTTAATTTCCTTTTGATAAAACCCTTTATGGCTGTGCTGCATTTACTACTGTAAAAGGTTCAAATTGCAGTTATCCACGGACAGCTGCTGTAAAACCAGAGGGATTTTGTTTCTCTAATCCAGGAGAAATTCTGGTAAACGTATTTTCCTCAACGTCAGCAGCACGGACCTACTCAGAAGCCTCAGACTTCACGTAAAGGGACATTTTTGCATCTGTTTCCCTCTCTGATGCTGTCAGAAGTCGGAGGCAAAGGTTGTGTTTGCTGTCAGTAAAGCTCCCAGGCTGTGGGGGCAGATATTTCAAAGTTAGCACCTGTTCAGGGGAAAGCGCATCCCCCACACCTGCATTTCTATTGCAACTCAAACAGGATTAAAAAATAATAATCCCTGCAAATCAAAACGAATGGCTTTACTTTTGGTACAGAAACTGTTTTTTTATTTTATTTACACTTTATCTGAGCAACATGGTAAAGATAAGAAATGAAGAAGCAGTCGTAACATTAAAAACATGAAAAGATAAGCTAAAATCTGAAGAATTGTTCTGAACACCATTCATTTAAAAATCATAAAACTGCACCCTAACAGTTTTATTGTTTAAGACCGGTAAGTAGTCTGCACTTAAAAAGCTTATATTTGTACAATTCCAGTTTTGATAAATGATATCAATTTAATTAAATTTTTGCAGCTGAACATTCTCTAAATGCACTTATAACGATCGTCCAAAAGAAATTTATCCAGTTTGAAACATTTGAACAAGAAAATATGCTGAATAGTTGTATTAAAATGCTCAAGTTCTTATATGATCTGTGAATTTTCAGCAGAAGTGAGGACCTCGTTTATAACCTGAACAAATCGCAGATGCTCAGGTGTGTTTTGGACACAGAGAAGGCTGGGTACAGAGGGACAGAAAGGCCCTGCTTGTAGGAATGCAGTAAAGTAAGACTGCCCCCTGGTGCCACGTTAAAGAACGATAATATGCCCTCTTCAAAGTCAAGGAGCACTCCCACCCTCTGCAGCCCGTCTGCCTTCACTGGAATCGATTCTTTGTTGTGCAGAGCTTCCAGCTTCTTCTTGTCGTAGGCCAGGCACCAGGAGTAGCTGTTGAAGCCCAGGCGAGAGCTGTCCTTCTGGCCTTTCCTTTCCATCTGACTCTCGCAGAGCCCCACCTTCCAGCGGCCGTCGTCCACGGACACCGCCACCTCCCAGTACCAGCGCCCTCCCTCCAAGGCGGAGGAGGCTAGAACCTGTGGGAAGGAGCTGAAGCGAGCCTCGTGCTCGGTGTAAGCCTGCTGGGAGTCGCTGTAGACCACCCTCCTGTTGTTATCAGACAGCTGCAGCTTTGGATGAGCTGTGTCTGCGTCCAGGACGGGACAGGTGCCATCTGCAGCCAGAAAAGAACGTTATAAAAACACTATTCAGACATAAGGATGACGACTAACTGAACATGAGGGCTTTCAGGGTTTATCATTAACGTGAAGCGTCTTACAGAGGAGCCTGTAGAGGTCTCTGTCTTTGCCTGGCGCAGTGATGACAACAGCGTCCAAACGTTTTTCTGTCCACTTCTCCAGGCAGCTGAGTCGAGCGTGGTCCAGTTCTTCTGGACCCTCACACTGCTCCACACATTTCTCCACATCGCCGGTCCTGGTGAGGATGAGTCAAAAAACATTATTAAATTGGACAGAATTACCACCAGTAATGGGCAAAAACAGTACTGTACTATGGTAAAGAATTGGTCACGTTCTGCTTGGAAACACAGATAATACGCAGAAAACTATTTAAGTTTTCAGCTGAATGTTTGTTTTCAGATCTAAAGACTCCATTTTACCCCGAGCCTGTCTGTGGTTTAGGAGTCTAAACAAAAATGGCCACCGACTACATTACATGTGATGACAACTTCCTGTCTGCGTCACATCAGAAACAGGAGAAGCAAGCTATGAGACGGACATACCTGCCTTCAACACTCATCTACACCAGTGGAAGTGAAGTGTTTGTTTAGTTGTGAGGTTTTGTTGCTATGTGTGCAGAATCAGATATTCCTTTAGAAAAAAGGAAAAAGTTTTGCCCTGTTATATTTGTGAAAGTGCTCTAACAGTAATTAAATTTAGAATTTTGTGGCTATTCATGTGTTCATGTATTTTTCAGTCCCTTAATTGTTAAAGAAACAGTAATATAACATTATGTTAACACCATGTGACAGTTTACAACCAATCACAGATCGACGAATGTACTGCCCAGCCAATCACAGAGCTCTCAGCTCAAAGAGTTTCTTATCAAACAAGAGAGGTCAATCCCTCGCTGGAGTCCTGTTGTCTGGGCCAAAACAGATTAGCAGCCGAAAACTGGTTATGAGAAGATATGGTAACCGGACAGTGTCAAGGTAGAACAGATATACATAATTAATCCATAACACACACTTTTTAGGTTAATAAATATGGTTGAAATGAAAATTTGGAATTTAGAAAAAAATTAGAAAACAGCAGAATTTAGAAAAATAAAACTGAAAAAAGTGGAATTAGGGAAAAATAAATGGTTTTTGGGAACGAATACAACAGATTTTACTGTATAGGGTCTTAGTATTTGTCCGATGTTGAATATTGGCTTGAGCAGGGTGTGACTAGGGAGGCTGTCTTCCAATCAGAGGGTCAGGAGTTCAATTCTCTGCTCCGTGCCAAGTTGGCCTTGAGCAACAGACTGAAAACATTGCTGTCTCTGATAAGCTTATCAGTGTACTACTGTACAAGTGAAATATAGTAGTGGTCTACTTAGAGAGTAATGTTAATAACAGAAAGCACAGTATGAGTACAAGTGGATTAGAAACATTGTAAAACGATTTGCAGAACCTGGGGATGTTGAAAAGGTGCTATATACAGTTGTGGTCAAAAGTTTACATACACTTGTAAAAAAACATAATGTTATGGCTGTCTTGAGTTTTCAATAAGTTCTACAACTCTTATTTTTCTGTGATAGAGTGATCAGAACACATACATGTTTGTCACAAAAAACAGTCATAAAATTTGGTTCTTTCATAAATTTATTATGGGTC
>NW_013952557.1:1043220-1048358 GCF_001266775.1 Austrofundulus limnaeus | reverse complement strand
TATGTATGTATGTATGTATGTATGTACTGTATATGTATAAACAAAAAGGTTGTAATAACTGTTAGACATTCATTCTGTATGTCTAACATTCTGAGTGTCAAGAGTTTGTAGCAATGTTGTTTTTTCCCTAATGAGATGAGGGTGAAATAGCTTAAACATTATTATTTTCATGCATGGTTTTAACTCAAACTAACAAATAAGCATAACAGACATCAAATAACTTACAGTTGAGAAATCCTGCTGTATTCCTGCAAAATCAAAAAGGAGAAAACTGTTAATTAAACCAATGTTAAACTTTTTACCAAACAAAGACAGATATTGTGTGAGAATCCCACTGACCACAATGAAGGCCTGATCCTGAACACGCCGGTCTCCCCTGGCATCAGCCAGACCCTCCAGTGTGTGCAGGCTGTTCTGCAGGGACTGCAGGGAGTTCTGGAGGATGGAGAGGTTCTTCTCCAAACTCCCCAGGACCCTGTTCTCCTCCTTCATCACACACTGAAGAGCCGACTGCTCCTCCTGCTCCAAAGCCTCTCTGATGGTTCTGTACTGCTGCTTCACTCCTTCCTGCGCCTCGGTTAAAACCACCTGAGCAAACAAACCCAACGAGAACCAGCATTTTGTAAAGGCAGAATCTCTCAGCTGGTTAATTTTATTAACAAATCCCTACAGGTAAAGCTGTTATGAAAAAGGGAAATTCCTCTGAGCGGACGTGGACGGATGACAAACAACTACTGGAAATGTCTAGTTGCTGAGTTATAGATGAGACACATGCTGCACACAAATCTGAAACACTGCATCGTTTTCTTCAATAAATACATTTCAAACACAGCATCTTGTTTCAGTTGTTCATTGGGGTTCTACTTTATTTTTCTAACTTCTAAAAATATGAAAATCATCGTGTTAAAGTCCTGGAAGGTCACAGACTTTCAATCTAAGCACGTAGATTCATCTGAAACATAAATGTGACCTTAAATCAGAGAACGTATCTTGTTATGTAAGTGCAAGTTAATAACACCTTCCTCTTACTCTGAAAGTTTCTTTCTTCTGTGTGAGTTCAGTCACTCTGCTCTTAACTTGCTGTTCAGCATCCTGCAGCTGCTTGATGTCTTCTTTCAGGTTGGCCTGAGTGGGGAAAACATCAGCAAAGTTTAGAATTTCATAAAGAAATGAGTATGCTGTTATTTTTAAACACATGTTGTAAACATTAGAACCATTCCTTGTTTTCATTATTGGTTTCTGTCTGAGCAAATTCATTAAAAGAATTAAAGTATTATTTTGAAGAATAAAGCCTCAGTTTTAGCCTTATCTATTCAGAACAGCTCTAAATGCCAGTAAACAACTTTATACTTTAAAATAACTTAGAAATCTTTATTTGAGAATAGCAAATTCAAACTGTAATAATATAATTAATTATTTTGTTTAAAAATATATTGTTTATGATTTAAACTAAACCAAGGATTAATAAAAAGTGCACAAAGAAAGCAGAAATAACATGTTTTTCTTAGTGTATAAGTTTTTCAGAAGTGAAAGCTAAAACAGGTTATCTCACACAAGGATTCTGATATTTCAGCCTGAAGGTGCTGAAACCTGAAAAGCAAACGTGTTAAAGTATAAACCCCCCCACAGATGAACAGTATAGCGCTGCACTGGAGCCAGCACTCACCCTGAGCTCGTTCTCCGCTGCCCTGATGCTGATGCAGGTGTGGTCGCGGTGGGAGCCTATGACGGTGCACACGGTGCACACACACACTGCACACTGTCGACAGTAGATGCGGTTTATCTCCTGGTGCTCCTGGCACCTCCAGAGTGAAATGTCCTCCACGGGCGGAACCAATGTGTGGTTCTGGAAGACCGACGATTCCAGATGGGGACGGAGGTGTTCTTTGCACATGGAGGCGCCACACACCAGACAGGTCTTCACTGCCGGTTGACACTGTGCTTTAGGGCAGTAATGACACGGGACGGGGCTTGTATTCTTGTTCTCTGGCCTGAGGAAGATGCCAACGTGGTTAGAGGACCCTGCAGCAGCAGCAGCAGCAGGACTTCTGGGGAATATCAAAGGGGTCTTGCAGGCCTGCTGTGCAGGGCTTGAAATTCTCACTGGATTTGAGACCCCAGGTTTGCAATCGGAGTTGGCAGGCGAGGCAGGTTTCTTTGGAGAGACGTGAGCTCCTGTGACACGCATATCTTTCTTTGGGGCTGCAGAGAGAGGTGCATCGCACAGATCCACTTCACTGGAGCTGTCTGAGTCATCCAGTAAATCAGGCTGCTTCTGTGTGGCTGACACATCCTGAAGCCCATCGTTTGGATGAGCCTTGCTGTCAGAGTTCTCACCGTTGGATGTGCCATCACCCTGCTCAAACTGTACAGATTCTGGGTCACACGCTTTTTTAGATGTCCCTGCAGTGGTCGACTGCCCGAATTCATCGGACAGAGAAGTGGTGGGAGATTCAGTGTCACCGGACCGCTCAGAGGGAGACTCCACAGCTGTTCGCTTTGCAGCATGTTGCTCTGAAACAGGCGAGCTGGCCTTTCTCTTCCCAAGCAGTCGGCTGGTGAGCGAGGGTCTCCTCAGGTCGAAGTCCAGTGGAGCTTGTTCTGTATTACTGGATGTGCCTGTATGAAACATAAAGCAGGCAAACCAAATCTGTTAAACTGAACACTTTTACAACACATAAACACCTGCAAGCTCTTTGCTTTTACAACTATTAAAAAGTTCAAGTTTTATAATTCAAATAAATGCAAAAACGCTATTTAATTTTATAAAAACATATTTTTGTTGCTGTCTTTGCTGTAAACTATAATGATGATTGGTTTCTTCATTTTAATTACCAAAACGTTTTTAATCACTAGTCAAATAAATACGTTTAATAAAATGAAATGAAGGACATCTAGCAGTCTAAGATAAACATTTGTTACCAATTTCTTTAAGTAGAAAAGACAGCTTAAATAGCATAACTACTGTGCAGCACACATGAATAGCTACAGTCAAGTTACTCTATATTTTTTTTGACAGAATCAGCTTCAAGTTACTTCTAAAGTTAAATATTTTAAATGAAATAAAAAAACAGATCTAGTCTGAAAAACAAAACGGTGCATTTTGCAAGTACACTGACTTGCAATTACACTCTATAAAATACGACATACATGAATAATATATATTTGATATGATTAACAAGTGATTACTGTGAAAACAACAGATTTAACGTGCATTTTACTCAAGCTAATTAACAAGTTAGAAGCATTTATAAAGACGCTATAAGGCTCTAATAAGGTTTTAGTCCTGGGTCTATTCAGTCACTTCGTTGTAAGACGAGGATATTACACTGTAATAATAAGGTAATAGCCTGTTAAAGTTGTGCTTTTTTACGTAACCAAAACGTAACGTCAGAGCCTGAGCGGAAGACCTCACGTTAGCTAAGCTAGCTAACATGGGCTAACTGCAAAGAGCAGATTAACTAAGGAATAATGCTAAGCATTGGCGTACCTGCAGCACTACTGCGACTCGGGGTAGGCGACCGGATGAAAGACTTGCTAAACGGCAGAGTCTGGTACACAGTTTTACACCTGGACTGCGGGCAGTGGTATGGTCCGGTCGGGTTAATGCTCCACAAGTCTCCAATACATCGTTGGCAGAACCGGTGGTTACATTTTAGGGTGACGGGGTCCTGGGTCAGCTCGTCACAGAGATGGCATTTCATCGGAGTGTCCAGTGCAGCACCCATTTTGGTTTTTGGCTGACGTTTAGTTTCTGTTTCGCAGAAATAACAAAAGGGGCGGAGCCAAAGATTTGAATCCCGCTTCCTTTACAGCGATAAGGAAGTGGGACCAGGTCTTAAAGGGACAGTTCATATTTTTCAAGTGGGATTTTTGCGTGGAGGTAAATAGGTAATATCTTACCTGGAGTAGATAACCCTAATTGGTGTCAGTTTGAAGAATCAGAGGTTCTGTGTAGATGGTAGAACTAAAGGGCTTTTTATGCTACATCTGAAGCGACAATGTCAGTTCGCGGTCAAGTGGTTACAGAATTTGTCTGACAGACAGCTCACCCAGCCAGAAACTGAAATCCTTGCCAGKGGACTGAACTTTGCGGTCGCACCAACAAGAATCCCCTTGGTTGAGATGATTACAGCCACAGAATCAGCCATCCGAAACAACAAAATCCCAGGATTTGAAGCAGAGCAACTTAGGAATAAAGTTTCAGCCAGCCTCAGCAGAACCCTTGAATGGACCTTACCAGGGAGGCTTAGAAGTGTGACCCTCCTATAATTGGAACACACTCTGTGGTCCAGCAGGGTCACCACACAGCCTGAACCTCACACCTGCAGCAAGGTGAGTCTGACCACCAGCTCCTCTATGATCCTGAACCCATGGGTGGAACTAGAAGGGTGGCCAGAATGGCAAGTGCCACCACTGGCACATGGTTGGATTTTGTGTTTGTATTTTATATTAAATATTGTTCTCTGGTACTGTACAGTATAAATCTTTAGCTTAAAAATGGCTGAATTATAGCCCTTTGTAAAATTAGCATTAGCGTTATTGGTTAGCTTTATTTATTTGTAAGAAATTCGTGTTTATTATCGACTGAAATCAGATGAAAACACACAGGTTAAATAAATTGATCTGTGATAAGAAATAATTGCCATACAACACCAGAATTCCGGAGTGAGGTTTATTGCCAGCTGAATGACAAACGAAACCACACTGCCTTAAAACCAGGAAGTCACATTTTATATACAGTTAGCCTCCTCTAACCCTAACCCTAAACCTAACCTAACCCTAACCTAACCCTAACTTAACCCTAACCTAACCTTAACCTAACCTAACCCTAACCTTACCCTAAACCTAACCTAACCTAACCTAAACCTAACCTAACCCAAACCTTACCCTAAACCTAACCTAACCTAACTGTAAGAAATTCGTGTTTATTATCGACTGAAATCAGATGAAAACACACAGGTTAAATAAGTTGATCTGTGATAAGAAATAAGTGCCATACAACACCAGAATTCCGGAGTGAGGTTTATTGCCAGCAGAATGACACACAAAACCACACTGCTTCAGAACCAGGAAGTCACATTTTATATACAGTCCATTATCTTCAACGCCTGAGTTCGCCCCTGCTGGCCTACGGC
>NW_013952557.1:1025179-1037644 GCF_001266775.1 Austrofundulus limnaeus | reverse complement strand
GTCATGATTCGGACATGTATCTACCTAATTTAATTAACACATAATTATAACAAACATTATAAAAGTATTATAAAATAAGTAAAACCCTACTACTCTGGTGTTGTTTATAATCAGTACTAAACTATAAATTTCTTCATATTGATTGATTGATTGATTTACCGTTATTTAACCAGGCAAGTCCCATTGAGATCTCAGATCACTTTTTCAAGGGCGGCCTGGGCCTGAAGGCAACCTTTTGTACATGTTTTTAGGGAGGCTTAATATGGGGGGATGGGGCTGTAGAAAATGGACAAAGTTTTCATTTTAGACACTTGGTGTCAGTGTTAACTCAGTTTTCTGAGGGTCCCTGGTCCTCCTAGACTTCTATTGACTTCCATTCATTTCCTGTTAATTTTATAGTCTAACCCTGACAAAACCCACAGGTACCTACCTGACCCTAAAACTAACCTAAACTCAATTCACACCTTGGTCCTACATTGAACCCCCATCCCACCAATGGCATTTAAACTAAATGGGGACTCAGCTTAGGTCACCATATGTATCAGTTTTCCCCACATGTAGGTGTTTTGTCTTGATTTGGTCCTCATATGTCACAAAAAACCTTCCCCACTCACACAGGTTACCTTTTATGGCAACACCTACTGAAATTTGTCCCAAACTAACAGGAACCACACCTGTTGTCACTGGTTCAGTTTATACAGAACTGTTCTCGCAGTTCTGGTGTGATGAAGTCTTTTTGAGGCCTTCCTCACAGTTCATTCTATGGCAGCACAACCACACACTGTTCCTGAGGTTCTGGATCAGGTCTAGATGAGGACACTGGTGAGGAGCAGTGAGACCAGGAGGCTGACATGAAACATTTTGCAGAGAAGAAAGAGTCTGCAGTAAAACTGAGACAGAATCCAGACCAGGAGACCAACAGGTCTGGGTCCTTTTTATTGCACTGTTGAGACACCAGAAACAGACCAGTTGTTGGTAAACAAACAAAAGAGTTTCGTTTCAAACAGCCACAGATGATTTATACATCTTTTTACGTTGTCTTTTAAAGCCACGTCTGCTTTTTGTTCTTCGTGACAGCTGAGCTTCAGTCCGACCCAGCAGCACCCCCACACACACCCAAAGCACCCCTGCTGCTCAGGGTGGGGAGGTGACTGCGGCGATGTCGAATACGGTCAGGATGACACTGGTCATCGTTCTGGTCTACTCCGTCTGCTGGGCCCCATTCTTCAGCATGCAGATGTGGGCCGCCTGGGACCCTGAACCCCCTCAAGAAGGTGAACCCGTGTTTCATGTCTCATTTATACAAACATATTCAGACCGAACTGCTGTTTGTCAGAATTAATATGTTTAAGTGGATCATTAATCGGATTCTGTATCATAGACTTTACCCAGGTGAGGCCACTCCTAGTCTGTATGGTTTACCCAAAATTCACAAACAGGATGTACSDGTAAGACCCATTGTTAGCATGATCAACTCTGTCACTTACAGTGTTTCTAAATATCTGACGTCTATACTTGGTCCTTTAGTTGGCAGCTCAGAACATCACATACAGAATGCTATGGACTTTGTGGACAAGGTGAGGGATGTCATCATGGAGGCGGATGAAACTATGGTTTCTTTTGATGTTACATCGCTCTTCACGTGCGTTCCTGTTGATAAGGCAGTGGATGTGGTCTGTGCAAGATTRAAATCAGACACCACTCTCAGCAGCAGAACCACACTTTCCACAGAACAAGTGTGCCAACTCCTCAAACTGTGCCTGGAGTCAACCTACTTCACGTACGGGGGGCAATATTATAGGCAGAAACATGGGTGTGCCATGGGATCCCCGGGTTCTCCTATCGTTGCAAACCTGTACATGGAGGAGGTGGAAAAGAGAGCCTTGATGTCCTTTTCAGGGGTGCCACCAAGCCATTGGTTCAGATATGTTGACGACACCTGGGTTAAAATTAAAGCCCAGGAAGTCCAACATTTCACTGATCACATCAACTCTGTGGATGAATATATTAAGTTCACACGAGAGGATGTAAAAAATGGCAGGTTGGCGTTCCTGGATTGCGATGTCTCGGTTTCGGATGGAGGACGTTTGGAAACTGGCGTATATCATAAGCCCACCCACACAGACCAATATTTGCGTTTTGACTCCCACCACCCACTGGAACACAAGTTAGGAGTGATCAGGACTCTGTACCACAGAGCAGACAGTGTCCCTACGAACCCAGGAGTCAGGGAGAAAGAGAAATCACACACACGACAGGCCCTGGAGCAGTGTGGTTATCCTGACTGGGCTTTCCTGAAAGCAGACAGGAAACACAGACAGGATTCCATGCAACATTCAGGTGAAAACGAAGACCCCAAACCCAGACCCAAACCAGTGGTTATTCCATATGTTGTGGGTGTTTCGGAGAAACTGAGACGTTTATTTTCTAAACATGATGTCCCAGTGACTTTCAAACCCCAAAACACATTACGGCAAAGGCTGGTTCACCCCAAAGATCCGGTGCCCCGGCACAAACAGAGCAATGTTGTATATGCTGTGAAGTGCCAGGAGGACTGCGACCAGTTATACATCGGGGAAACAAAGCAGCCACTGTTCAAAAGAATGTCCCAACACAGACGAGCTACATCTAATGGCCAGAACTCTGCAGTTTTCACTCATTTACAGGCCAGCAGTCACTCTTTCAGAGATGAGGATGTTCTCATTCTTGATAGAGAGGAACGTTGGTTTGAGAGAGGAGTAAAAGAAGCCATTTTTGTGAAGAAAGACAGTCCATCATTAAACAGAGGTGGAGGTCTCCGTTTTCAGTTGTCCCCCTCCTACAGTGCGGCTATTGCCAGTATCACTCCACCCCCTGTTAACAATAGGTGTTAATTAGGTGTCAACGATAGCCATGTGATGTGAGTATCAGTCACATGGAAGCAGGGCTTAAAAGCCTGAATTTTGCCTGAAACTCTCAGACTGAAGAAGTCTCTTGGAGGAGAAACGAAACGTTTCATTAGAGAAGAACCCGTCCAGAAGACCTATACAATTTTTTTTCTTTTTGATTTTTACCTGGATTACTGGGATGCATCTGGGTATTACAAGGCATTCATTTTCGCACACACCTTTCATATCACAAACATCATGATCAGAAACAAGAAGTCCATTTACTGAGATTTGTGAATTGTTATTAAATGTTTTATTGTTACTTTCACCTGTCACTGACTTAATCGTTTACCATAATATTTTTGGATTCTTACTGGCTGAAATAATTTGATTTTTAAAAYATTGTTGTTTGGCTTTGCGTAATTCAGCAACACATTTATTTCGGTAACTGTTTAAATGAGACCGATTTTCAAAAGTTTTTGATGTACTATAAGATTTCATTGAAGAAGCTTTCAACTTTAGGAGATGTGTTATAGAGGCATTCAACCATGGAATTTTATTTTTCCAGACTGGAACTTTACAAGTTGAAATTTATTTTTCCTGTATTGTCTCCAATTATCATAAAAATTTGACAAAATGCGATTTGGGTTTGACAGAGAAATACCCTCATTCCAGTTAGTATTCTCAATCTCAGCATGAAACATGGGTAACTTTGATTTTGGAATCCTTTTAATGAAATTATGCACATGACCTGTAGGTTTCTTAAGGTTTTTTTTCTAATGACATAAATAAGTGAATGATCCGAGATTGAAGTATTTATAACTCAACCACTTACATCCACCATTTGGCCCATATGGAGCTCCACACTTTTTGGCAGACAAACTCCAATGTGCATAATGTCTGTACTATCTCCGTCAAGGTGTGATGATTGGAGGTTTTGGTGTGCACGTTCTGCTTGGTTCCTGCTCCTAATTGCACCACCTGCGTGCAATCTCCCTGATGACCTCCTGGGCTTTAAAAGTGTCTCCAGACGGACGAGTCCCAGTTGATGCATAACACCATTTTTAGTAGTGCTTAGGCCAACTATAGTTATTGAAAGTTTAAAGATTATTGTTACTTACCTGAATGTTTTTGCTCTTCAAGGAAACCTTCGTCGTTGCACCGTCTGGAGTTTTTGGTCTGCCCAGGATCATCATTAAAAGGAACCAAGGTAGATTTTATGGTCTTGCCACTCTGCCTGAAGAAACCACTTTATCTCACAAAAGAAACCTCACCTCAAAGCCGACTCATTCTTCAGAGATCTGTAAGAAGGAATTTTCATTATCTAAAGATATTTATCATTCATGATCCAATCCTTATTGAAGAAGACTCACCTGGACTCTTCCCCTTTTTTCAGATCTGGACTTGTACATTTTTCTCAGCACCTGTAAATAAAATCACTTACCTTTTTTATTCGCCTCCTGTGTTGGGTTGGTCAGTTCCACTCATTTGCCTGACTTTCTGAGTTCATGTCACAAGGAAATTTTGGTCTTTTCATTATCTTTACAAATAATTTGTCTGGAAGAGTCATATAAATGGAAGTACTTTCTGACTGCCTTGGCCAGCTGCTCCTCAAATCTGTTCATGTTGCATTCATGCACAACCGTCGGCTTCTGAGAGTGTTGAAGCAAAAGGCAGCCATTGCTGTCTGAGCGCTTTTCCTCATAAGCAAACACACCCACAAACTTCTGATTAATCACACAATACTTTGAGTTTGAGAACAAGTTCAGCCTGGGCCTTGTGTCGAGAGTAGACAGACTACTCTGAGAACAAAATGACAGTCTACCGACAATGATCTTCATTCAATGATTTTTCTTCAGTGAGAGGAAATTTAGCATCTTTAATTGTGTATGCAGGGCCCTTTAAAGTTAGAGTGGGAATAAGAAGTGGGTTACAGATGTTTTAACTCCAGCATTAAAAGTTTCAAAGCAGTTCATTTTAAGATCTTTACATCTAATGTTTGCATTAGTTATTTACACTGAAGATTTTATTGTTTGTAAGAACAGTATACCTCTCGACAGGCAGATTATAACTGAACAAAACTGATGCACAAGCTGTTACTGTAGTTGAATTAGTAGGGTTTTATTGATATTTTAGATCACATTTAGTTTCCATCAAATGGTTATATTGACTGAGCACTGACACGATGTTCAGTTTTGCATCTGTTTCACATATAAATGTGTATTCACAAGCAAACAAACGTAGCACAAGGTCAAACATCAGGAGCACCACAGAAGTGCAGTAAGAGCTCAAAGTGCATGTAAACAAATGGGATTTTGCCTGATTGAAAAAGACAAACACAGCCCTATCAGAGAATTCTTTTTTACAGATATTTTATTTTATTTTTTATTCTTACTTTGTTGTTAAATGTTCAAATATTCATTTCCCTAAAACATTTCTTTTCAATTAGTTATTTGTTGTCTAGAAAACAGTGATTGTGTGTGGGAGAGTAGGCAGAACTTCAGCTTCACATCTCTGAAACAGACTGTGGCTTTAAAAAAAATTCTCATTGGCAACGCCTGAAAACTGGATTTTGCCCTTGTCTTCTGAACAGCTGAAAAATGCAAAGACGGTTAGTTTGATGATGCAATATTCTATTTAGCTTACATATTCTTCAACAAATGAAAAAAAACCCCTCATAAAATTAAATTCTTTGCGGTGTAGTAAAGACTAATAATGCTAGTTCATATGTGCAATATACCTGAAATGAACAGGACAAGTAGTCAAAAATAACACCCATATTAATTTAATTGCAAAATTATCCATAAATGTGAAGAGTTTAGTTTAGTTTTGTTTGTCTCTGTGTCCCCCTGTGATGAATTTGCAGTAGGATGTCCCCTGCCTCTCGCACAGTGACTGCTGTAGATACAGTATAAGCACCAGCCTGGAAAGGACAAAAAAAAAATAGAAAATGGATGAATCATTGTTCAGACACGGGCTGGTATATATCAGTGAAATGTACAACTCAAAGTTTTGCATTTAGCAAATGATTTATTCAACCTGTTCGATAACATAATGAGTGTGTCTCCCAGAACCCTGCTTTGCATTTTCAAATAATAATTTAAAACTGCACCTCTAAGCCAACAAAGGTCATTTAAACTGCTAATGAAATCACAAGTCACAGTCATTTTTAGCTCTGACTCATTGAGCTGAAATGAAAAGATGTTAAATAAAATGAAGTTATTCCTCATCTTGATGTCAATGTGACACAATGACCTCCCATGAAGCCTATAAATTATATACCCACTATTAACTCCCGAGCTAAAAAATGGCACTGAGTGGTTTGAAACAGAATACTGAAATGGTTTCTTTTTAAATAGAACAACAAAAATCAAATGTTTCTCATCTATTCACTCATCTTGAAGGAGGTCTATGGGAGACTCGTGTCATGAATGAAAAGGTGTATTGTGTTTCTAATCACGTTATGTGATTTTGTCATGTGATAATTGGGATGTTAATCTTTGATAATCTCTTTGCAGTTTTGTCTTTCAAAACAATATTTTAGCAGTGTTGAATGGTGTAGAAGGTGAAACGTACGGCATGTTATGACGCCTTTATTATTTAAGGCATAAAAAAAGAAGAAAGCTGTTTAAACATTTTAAGTAACTGCTTTTAAAGATTTTTTCTAATGACAGAATGGTCCAATTTGTATAGTTTCGTAAAGGATTCTACAAGCAATGAACACATAGGTGATGGCATGAGTGATAGTGAACAGGCAGTTGCCATTACAGCGGGTAAAATAAGTATTGAACACGTCACCATTTTTCTCAGTAAATATATTACTAGAGGTGCTAATGACATGAAATTTTCACCAGATGTTGGTAACAACCCAAGTGATCCATACATATAAAGAAATCAAACCATAAATGTCCAGAAATGAAGTTATTTGTAATAATGTGGAATGGCACAGGGAAAAAGTGTTGAACACATGAAGAAAGGGAGGTGTAAAAAGGCATGGAAAGCCAAGACACCAGCTGAACTCTCTCAGTAATTAGAAAGCAAGCCTGCCCCTTGTCAGTGCAAGTTAATATTAGCTGGTTCAGTCCCAAATGATGGCCAGGTATCACACAAGAACCATCTGATGATGGGTAAAAGTAAAGAGCTCTCTCAAGACCTTCACAACCTTATTGTTGCAAAGCATAATGATGGCATCGGTTACAGAAGAATGTCTAAACTTCTGAAGGTTCCAGTGAGCACTGTTGGGGCCATAATTCAGAAGTGGAAAGAACATTATTTCACCATAAACCGACCACGACTAGGTGCTCCTCACAAGATTTCTGACAGAGGAGTGAAAAGAATTATCAGAAGAGTTGTCCAAGAGCCAAGGACCACTTGTGGAGAGCTTCAGAAAGACCTGGAATTAGCAGGTACGTTTGTTTCAAAGAAAACAATAAGTAATGCACTGAACCACCATGGCCTGTATGCACGCTCACCACGCAAGACTCCACTGCTGAAGAAACAGCATGTTGAAGCTCCTTTAAAGTTTGCTGCACAACATTTAGACAAGCCTGTGTAATACTGGGAGAATATAGTCTGGTCAGATGAGACCAACATTGAACTGTTTGGATGCCAGAATACACATCATGTTTGAAGGTCAAATGGCACTGCACATCAGCCCAAAAACACCATACCAACAGTGAAGTTTGGAGGTGGGAACATCATGGTGTGGGGCTGTTTTTCAGCATATGGTACTGGCAAACTTCAAATAATTGAAGGAAGGATGAATGGAAAAATGTACAGAGACATTCTTGATAAAAATCTGCTTCCATCTACCAGGATGATGAAGATGAAACGTGGCTGGACATTTCAGCAAGACAATGAGCCCAAACACAAAGCCAAGGAAACTCTCAGTTGGTTTCAGAGAAAGAAACTAAAGCTGCTGGAATGGCCCAGCCAATCACCTGACCTGAATCCAACAGAAAATCTATGGAAAGAACTAAAGATCAGAGTTCATAGAAGAGGTCCACGAAACCTTCAAGATTTGAAGACTGTTTGTGGAAGAATGGGCCAAAATCACACCTGAGCAATGCATGCCACTAGTTTCTCCATACAGGAGGCGTCATGAAGCTGTCATTGACAACAAAGGCTTTTGTACAAAGTATTAGATAAATTTCAGGAAGTGTGTTCAATACTTTTTCCCTGTGCCATTCCACATTATTTCAAATAACTTCATTTCTGTACATTTATGGTTTGATTTCTTTGTATGTATGGATCACTTGGGTTGTTACCAACATCTGGTGAAAATTTCACGTCATTAGCACCTCTAGTAATATATTTACTGAGAAAAATGGTGACGTGTTCAATACTTATTTTACCCGCTGTATGTCCGAAAGTTTGGTCAAAGCAGAGTGAATGTCACCAGAGATAGGATGCTACATAGACACTATGTAGTCATTAATATGACTTGTGACCTGTCCCTTGCTCAGTGACTGCTGGATATGAGCACTGTTGATCCCCCGTGACCCTGAAAGGAAGAAGCGCAATGAATGGGTAAACTGGACACAAACTGGATACAATGGAAATAAGAACCACCACTGAGATTTACAGTGAAAACCTTTATTAAGTGTTCATATATCCATAAAGGAATCTCTAAGTTATAACCCCCATTCTCCATATTTGCTCATCAATATCTACAAGGTTTCTATTTACACTAGAACATATGCATGGTTGAGGCTGGAACAGGCTTTTGACAATTTCATCCCGAGTTCAGTTCTCCAGCTGCGTCGCGTTACCCTGTGTGTCCCAACGAAACAAAGACAGCAAGGTCACAGAAAAAAAAAAAACAGTTAGACCCAACTGGAGACAAATAAATAAATAAATAAATAAAAGAACAGAGAGAAAAGTACACAAAACAGGACAAACTGGCACATTGGTCCGCTAGCCCGACAAGCTACCACACACCTCACACTCACTTCAAAGCTTATATGTGCACACACTCGTGGAAACACACACACACACAAACACACACACTCATGTAGCAGCTAAGAGCCCCACAGCAATCAGTTCTAACAGCCACCATCACAGTGTCGATACACAAACTACAAAATATTAGCTTTCCTCTCAAACTGAAGCACTGTGCAAAGTTAGCTAGCAGGGCGTCAAATGGTTTCATTCAAATCCCTAAATCACTTTAAATATTACCTGTACAGTGATTCAGTTAGTCTTTTTTTGTATAGTATATTTCTATAAAATCTTTTAAATAGTTTTCTATGACAGCAAAAGGAGAAAATTGCATGTAAGCAGGAGAATAACATTTTTTTTGTCAAACCTAAACACTATAGTTTTACATGAACCCAATAATACTCAGAGCAGTTTTTTTCCCACAAATAAAACGAACTCATTTTGACAATGACACAAAGTTAAGTGTTAACATAGGTTAATATTTATAATTACATAATCTGTTATGTTTTTTTTTTGTTTGTTGTTGTTTGGATGAGCTGTATGTGTGTGATGATGTGTGCAGGTCTCAGTGCGTGAGCAGTTGAAGTTCAAAATGTTAACACTGTCTGTTCAGGAACAGGTAGGGAGTACTCCATGTACTGTTCGTTTCAATGAAGTAACAGTCTCTGCCCTTGCCATGGTCTATGCATCGATGGTGCAAGGGGTTAGTTCCCTTCGGGAAGAGGTACACTGGGCTCCATCTAAGTGCTGGGAATATAATGTGAGGGATGCGGGTGGGGCTTGATGAGCTTCAAAGGCAGGTGACGTTATTTTCAGCAGGGAGTTGAAGGCAGGCTAATGGGTTCCAGACAGTTCTACGTTTGCACAGATGTGGGTTTTTCCTGTACGATGATGAAAGACCAGTGCTTCATGAGGATGGACACTTCTAAACTGAAGAACCTGTAAGCAAAAAGAACAAGGACAGTATGACTCAATGTGTTCATGAACACACTGTACTCTCATTTCTTTATGTGGACATTTACTTTTATTTCATTTGCAGCTTTCAAATTTCAGTATTTTGCTCAGTGTTAGATGTGGAAATGACAAATGTTCTGTCTGTGATAATTTTGTTTTCAATTTTTTTGTAATTCTTAAACATCTACATTTGTGACAAGTTACAATATTTAAAGTCCATTAAAGATTTTAGAGTCATGTATTTCAATTTGAGTTCTGTTTTTCTGCTTGCATAAAGTCCTTTTTTATGTTTATTGCCCAACACCAAATGTAAAAGGTGTGTGTTTGTTTGTCTTACTTTTTGACAAATTTCTTTTAAACCAGTGGAAAATTGTAAATGAAACTTTAAGAAAATAATCACTGGATCTACACTGGTGATTAAAGTAAGCATCATACTTTTAAATCTTTTTTTTCACATTTAAATAATTCAGCTGCAATGCTTTGGTCTGAATTCCTCCTTGTTGTAACTCCACAAGCCCATCTTTCACCCCTTTTCTAAGGTGTGTCTTAGATCAACTTGTTTTGATACTGTCTCTTTAAATCCAAACAAGGCACTTCACACCCCTCCAGCTTCCAGAGTGCTTCATTGTACTTCGACAGCAGAGATACAACTATACTGTATTGTAGCACTGAAACTTTTTATTTACAAATTAATTCAAAGATGTCATCAAGGGAAGACTCATCCAACCTTACATGTTGGAGCCAGAGTCTGACCCAGAGCCAGAGGAGAATGAAGACGATCAAATTGGTTAGTTGGTAAATACAGACCTTATTTCCTTAGTTCTGTTGCAAATTCTGTGACATAATAGTTCAGAAAATATCATAGAAAATAGAGAAAACTGAACAGGTTGAAAAATACGACCCAAGTAACTCCAAGTACACAAAAAATGTATTTAACAGCAAAAAAATAAAAAAATAAAAAAGGATTTCATGTGATATGACCTCTTTAATTTTTGAAGTATAACCAGTTAAAAATGGCTGCTAAGGCTAATCAAATTTAGCAAACACAAAAACAGCTATAAGTCAGTCAATAAAATTTGGTGAGGTAGCAGTCATCTATTTGATATTTGCTTTAAACTTTGGTAATAGATTCTGGAGTAAAACCTGTTTATCTGTTAGCAAAATATCTCAAACCACTAAACAGATTTTAATGAATCTCTCAAAAAGTAACAACTCTACGTTCATTTACAACTCACTAACTTAAATTATAACTCAACCAGGCTGACACAGCTAGTTGATACTAACAAACATGTTTTGCCTATAGTTTTGCAGATATTGAGCTGATTTTTTCTGAAATTACAAGTGTTTTTTGAGGCCTAAATTTGAGGCCTAAAATTTGCCAGTAATACAAATTAGAAATATTTCAGATATCACATCAATTTAAGACTTACTAAACAAAGCATGACTTTGAAAGACACAATTAACAGTACAGTAATTAAACTTACCTAAAGATTTGGTTAGGCATTTCCTCCTTCTGTGAAAAAGAAAAAAAAATAAAACAGAATCAAAGAAGTTAATGCATCAACAATGACTTGTGCTGCACACTACCACCACTTCACCACTAGATGGCACCAAGGATGAACTAATTCTTAACTGTTCATAATTGAAAGATGATCCTTGTGTTCAAATTAAATAGGGATAAAATTTTAATTTGAGCAATTAGTATATTATTGGTTTGCAAAGAAGAAACCAATTTAGCTCATTTCATTTTATTTTTGTCAAACTGGTTTATGTTCTGTTGCTTCCATGATCTGTACACTTTCTATTTTCACTCTGCTTAAAGTCCCATTGTTGTAATAAATCAAGAGGCTAATCTAGATGGAAGATTTAAAATATTCTTATTTCCTCTAAGTGTACGATTGGCCTGTTTCCTGTGACAGGAAGTGGATTAAAAGCACACTTAATAGCAAATCATCTCAGCCAGTGAATAATGAACGAACTCCACCATAATGAGATTTATAATGCAATAAAACACAAGTCACTGAAAGTCAGGGGGATCAGAGACCGGCTGTATGGACAAATTAAAAAGAAGAGACTCTCACTTATAACTGTTCCTGTTAGGATCAGTGCTGTTCGGTTCTTTTTTGATCCTTTGTTTCATTTTTTTTCTGTATCCGTTCCCTCTGTTTCCCTGTGCCATCACTTTATTTTTCCTGGTACTTTTTGTTAGTTAAACTTTATTTTGTTCAAGTTCCATGTATCAGTCTGCATTCGTGGCTTCTAACCTTCAAATCTAGGGTCGGCCTGTGGCACAGGCAGTATAGTTATGGTTAATATGTTTAGATGTAAACAAACTGCGCTTAATCAAGACTTGGTTTTTTTTTATCAAAAAAGTAATCATGAGATATTTACATATATTTTACATTTTTATAGCTTTAAAATAGTAAAGCACTTTCACTCTTTACACGTTTTTAGTTGTTCAGTTTTGAGAGAGAGAGAGAGAGAGAGAAAGAGAGAGAGAGAGAGAGAGAAAGAGAGAGAGAGAGAGAGAGAAAGAGAGAGAAAGAGAGAGAAAGAGAGAGAAAGAGAGAGAGAGACAGAGAGAGAAAGAAAGTCTCCATATTGACCTACAGCTCTCTGTTATTTGAGAGACACTGAGATGTTTACTTTCATAATTTACTGAATGGATTTAGTCTCTCTCTCTCTCTCTCTCTCTCTCTCTCTC
>NW_013952557.1:1021257-1024213 GCF_001266775.1 Austrofundulus limnaeus | reverse complement strand
GTTACCGACATCTGGTGAAAATTTCATGTCATTAGCACCTCTAGTAATATATTTACTGAGAAAAATGGTGACGTGTTCAATACTTATTTTACCCACTATAGATAGATAGATAGATAGATAAGTGTTACTTCAATCACTGTTGCATGTGGGTGTGGCTACAGTAGGACTTCCTGCTCTGCAGTCAGTGTTGCCTCTTTTTGTTTTTCTTCTTTAACTTTAAATGAACTTAGTATTTTATCCTCATATCCTTGACCTTTAAATAGTTGGCTTTGTCCATTCATTGCCTTATTTTCTTGGAATCGCTCTAAAACTGGCTCAGAGATTGCCATAAGAGACGAACAAAATGCCACGTTATCAGATCAGTTAGCCCATCCTCACCCTTGCTTTCAGCCAGCAGCTCCTCTGTCATTAGCCCATCCTGTCGGTTCCCCAGAACAAAGGCCAAGAAGGACAGGATGAGGGCGTCCAGGATGCCCATGATGGCCAAGATGTAAGCCCAGCGCACTGAGCAGGCGCCCAGGCTGTATTTGTCCGTTTGCTCGCCGCACATTTTTCGGACCTCGTCGCTGTCCCAGCCGTCAGGGTAGATCATGCAGCCCAGGACGAGACAGACACCTGAAAGGTGGAAGGCATAGAGATGGGGACATGAGAAGGTAGAGTAAATGAAGCCAAAAAGGAGGTAAATCAAAGGAAAAAGACAGAATATTAGCTGAACAAGATGAGTACCTCTGCGCTTGTATATACATTTCTAATCCCATCCTTAGGTGGATTATAATAAAAGCGGTCAACAGCAAAAGCAACAGCCACAACCAGATATATAATCATTCATTATATTAGACAACTTCTGAACGTTTCTCCCTTTTCTTATTTTAAAAAGTGAAGAAGAAAAAAAAGCAACTTTCAACCATTTTTTGTTCCAAGCTTTGGCCCAAAGGGTAAACTAAATATTTCTGTCTGAGGTGTAGCTGCAGCACGATAAAAGTGGAATTCTTGCCCACTTTTCTTCTAGGTTTTGCTCAAAGCGTCAACGCCGTTTTCCTCATTTTTAACTTGAACAATGTTTTCCTCTGAGGCAGCGCTGCAGCAGCACAGCAACAACCCTGGGAAAAGAAGCTGAGTGTACAGTTATCCAACGTGCTCTCCACATTAATAATACAATTACGCCCCAACTTCTTTTTTCTTTTTTTTTATTTCTCTCTTTATTTTGCTGCCTTCTGAAATTTTTGATTCCACCTCGTCACTCATGAAACCTGTTTTTTCAAACTGTTTCCCTCACATCTAATAAAACAGAAGCAGGTGTGTTTTTATGCACAAACAAATGATTCTCACGTACGCAGAGCTGAGCACAAACACTGCAGTTTGTTAGTAATGCAGTCCCTGCTGCGCCTGAAATACATCAATAATTAAGAGATCAAGGGAAAAAGTGAGTAGGAGAAACATTAGGGTCATATTTATGATTCAGACCTCAGAGTACAGAGTATGACCAACCCTAGCCTCTTCTTCTTTATCTTAACCATCATTTACAGTAATAAATCCAAGGCTTCATGTAGCAAAACTATTCAATTTGATGCTGCAAAAACTATCGTTCTGTTATTTAATGTTGTAGCACAGAATTTTATTATTTGATAGTGATTTTAACAAACAGTACACAAGCCCCCTTAAGTTAACGCTTCACTCGCTTTTATGAATGAATAGAGTTCACTTAGTTGTTCATGCCTTGAGGCAGCAGCACTGAATCACACAACATGTTCAGAGATTTCACTCGTCCTCTGCTTGTGCCACTCACTGGACCTGAGCCATTTTCTGTGTGTTTAAACCTGGTTTCTGAGTCTGGTTCATGAGTCAGCAGACAGACAACTGCTGTGGATGTCAGAGTGAAGAGGAAAGAAGTTCATGTTTGATTACAGAAACTACAGAGTACAGCAAAGGTTAACTCGAGAAAACGTCAGCGAAAGCTCGATGTGAGTGCTGAGTGCTGGATGACTTCACTGAAATCTGCTTAACAAATATAAAAACGAGTTTTTAAGAAGCATAATACGAGCAATAAAAATTAAAACTAACACATGCTAGCTAAAAGAAAAGAAAATGCTAGCAAAATTGGGTGTAGCTTACCAACATGCATTCTAGAAGCTAATAAAACTAAAAAGCTTACTAAATATTAATAATAACTAAACCCTAAAACCAGCAAAGGGTTTACTATTAATAAAATGGTAGGTAAAAATAGCAAAATGTTAGATAAAAGTAACAAAATGTTAGCTAAAAATAGCAAAAGGATAGCTACAAGCTAAAGAAGCAAGACACTTGCTAAAAGTTAAATGGTTGGAGTTTGTGTTTTGTGTGTTTTCCTGTTTTCCTCCTAAGGAGATGTTTCCTGATTGGCCTAGCAGTGTTGATTGAGCACAGCTGCAGCTGATTGTCCTGAGAAGCTTCTGTGGGTATTAAAGGCTGTTCAGAAGGTCATACTCACAACTGCTCTGAGTGTCCTTTATCAGAGTTATACAGTATTTACCTGTGTCACATCTCTGTGTTTAGATTTACCTGTTGCCTCCTGAGACCTGGAAACTGTCCGTCACTCAGAGCTCAGACGACACTTTACCTGACTACTCTCCATCGGCTGCAGGAGAGCAGCAGCAGTCAGGTGTTGCCTGATTATGAGGAAGGGTGGGTCAGATCAGTGTTGCCAGGTGGGAAATGTTGAATTATCGTATCAGCAGCTCAAAATTATCGTATTTTGAGGAAAATTATCGTACACACACGATAATTATCGTATTTGTACCATAATTTTGCCCTCTGTACGATGTACGATCAATAATCCCAAAAATCCCATAATGTACGATAATTTGACCTCTCTAATGTGTGACGTAATTGACCCGACGTGCTTGCTCGCTGACATGAGAGGTGGCGGGTTGTGGAACACAGCAATGCCGATTTAGCGACTTTCTCGCTATATTTAGAC
>NW_013952557.1:1015878-1020313 GCF_001266775.1 Austrofundulus limnaeus | reverse complement strand
ATGGAGAAATGCGTTCACGGCAGAGTCTCTATAAGTTTCAATAACACCAGAAAAAGAGTCGCTAGATTTTCACCAGTTTCTTTTCTGAATAACAGTCTCTAGAGGGTCTGAAAAGTCTGTAAATGTAGCGAGAAAGTCGCTAAATCAGCACCGCTGTGTTCCACAACCCGCCGCCTCTCATGTCAGCGAGCAGCGTGTCGGGTCGATTACGTCATACTCTGAAGCGGTCAAATTATCGTACATTATGGGATTTTTGGGATTATTGATCGTACATCGTACAGAGGGCAAAATTATCGTACAAATACGATAATTATCGTACACCTGGCAACACTGGGTCAGATGCACAAGAACAAACTGTTAGTGTGTTAGTGTGTGCGTGGCAGTTTGATTTAGGGGAAAGTGGCTGCCAGCAAGCACCCAGGACCACACTGAAATCACAGGCATCAGATGCTGGAGCCTCTGGGCAAACTTATTTTTTATTTTTTTTAGCATTTTTTTGTGCCTTTTCTACATCTTCCCTTTTTTTGTGTCTCTCCCTCTTCCAGGGAATGCTGGGATGGCGCAGCTGGAAAAGTGGAGGGAAAAAGTGCTCGCTGCTTATGTAAGAGACTGTAGGTAGGTCAGATGAGGTACAAACTGCGCTGCAGGAGAGTCTGACAGGACACCAGCAGATGGCACCGAACAGCCTGATGGCAGTGGATTTGTCAAGAAACATTAGCTCATTTTTCCAAAAGAGATGAGCAAATCCCATCAATCCAAAGGGGGAGAAAAAAAAATATGAGTTGGATTGCCTTCTATAATCTCTGAGTGTCATTCGTGAGTATAGTGAAGGTAAGTGGAGGTCCATGGTGGCCTCCGAAGCAAGCGGCTTGATTGGATTTGTGCGCCTGGTTTGCCAACAAAGAAAAGCGTCCCTGTAATCTGTTTTGCAGCTGAATGTCTCTGTGTGTTTTCTGTGCATTTTATTGGCTTGTCAGGGACTGAATTGCTTGTTGGATGGAAATAAACACTTGTGAGCATTTTTCTGTCGTTCTTCCAACATCTATGACAGCATGAGAACCAAATCACATTTTGCACATCACACATTTATGTGTGGATACGATTTTCTTCTGTCTTCATTGAAAATGCTAAGAACAAATTACTTATACACACAAACACACACGTTTATATTTCTATTTTGATTATGAAGGTCCGTTGACTTCCATTCATTTCCAGTCATTTCTATAACCAATACGACGTAAAACAACTAGTTTCTTTAAATTCCAGATCACAAAATAGCTACAAATCCTATTTAAAACATCAAAATAACTATTAAAAAACAGGGCTCCAACATTAAAACCAATCCACTAATTCCCACCATGTCTCAAAGCAGTCCACCAATCTCAAACAAACCCCAAAACAACCCATCCTGTCCCTCCACAACGGTAACCATGCCCCTTACCCAACTGCAAAGCATTATGGGTCACCTATAACACAGCATCAGGTAGGCCAGTCTCCCAGCTGATGGACCAACACTGTTATTAATTCCTAAATGTACATCTAGACCAGAAAGCAAGACTAACCTCTGAACTGTAAACAGACACCAGAAGGAATTCTTCTAATAATCTAAATGTTTCTTTTGATTAGATTAACCCCACTGTAAACATCCTACATACACACCTACCAGACCACACCCCCAACTATTCCTGACCCCCCCCCCCCCCCCAATGCCCACCCTGCTCTGTCTATTCCCCACTCTTCTGAACTCTCCTCCCTCTCTATGAAGCACAGCACATAACAACTCAACGTTATGGACTCATAAGTACAGTCCGTTTACTTCAGGAAGTATTTTTCAGCATATAAATATTATTCTACAAAGAAAAATAAATAAAAAATAAAATAAACAAACAAACAAATACTCAACGTACCGAGTACTCAAACAGTTCACTTACCAGAATATACCTGCCATATTCCACTCTTCCTTACAGTACAAGAAAATCAACAAGCTGTCTCTAGGAACAGCCAACTCCAGCATGCACTTCCCATAAAGATAGGACCCAGACTAAGTGAGCATGCACTTCCTATGGGATTTGATTGATGATGCCTTTATTGTCATTGTATGGAGCACAATGAAATTACATTTAAGAACACCCATTCAAGAAGACACACACATGACAAAAACATGGGGGAACAGGTGATCAGGTCATGGAGCAACCAGCAGGGGTCACGCTAACTAAAAAAAAAAGGTTGGGTTTACCAACTCTGCTGAGGCATTGGGCAGCAGATGGGACCATCTGAGTGATTACTCCCCTAACCCCCAACCAAAAAAATGGAGTTCCATTAGGACAGATCTTTGGTTCCCATAAGGACTGGACTTGACAAGGTTAGGTGTGTATACCAGAAACAGTCCTTCAAAAGTAACAAATACAAGTAAATATTGTGAAATAAGCAGAGGTGTACAAAGTACTTGAAAAAAAAAATAAAGTAAAAGTACCTTAACAGAGAATGACTTTGGTTAAAAAAAAATTCACTAATAAGAAAAGGACTATAAGAATAAAAAAAAGAATTGCTCACAATAATTGGGAAAGTAAAAGTACTCTTACAATTTAAGAAATGATGTGTTGATTTTTTTTAATCAAAGTGGTTCTCCTAAAACGAGTTGAGTTGCTTTACATTTACACAACTTGACATAACTTGGTTAAGTAAATTCAACACTTTAGTTTTAGGAGTGCATAAACAACTCATTTCATGATGAATTCAGTCATAGTTAAATTTGTAGGGGGTAATGAGGTGTTAAATTCTAAAGTAAAGAAGCAAAAGTATCATTTTTATGTTTTTAATGTGACTAAATAAAAGTAAAAGTTATGGTTTAAAAAATACTTGGTCAAATTACAAATCCTCACAAAATCACTTAAATGCAGTAACAACGTAAATGTACTTTGTTATTATACACCTCTGGGAACAAGCACACAAACATGCTTTGCTTAAAATGGATAGTAGCTGAGGCATCATTTATCTGTTTTTAAAGCAATAAAATTAAATTATTAAATTAATATTGTAAATTAAAGGCTTAATTCCTTGAAGGAATATGCAAAAGGCCTGGCAGCATCATAGATCACTTTAAATGACTCCTTTACTTGAAATAAAAGTACTATAGTTGTAAAATAAGTGACATCATTAGTTTAACACAAAGAGAATAAAATGATGCTTTGTGATTGTTTACCTCCGGGGCTCGCAGACGTTGTTTACCCCTGATTCTTGTCAGGCGTTGCTGCTGCATCCAGCGTGAAGCTGCAGGCAGAGCGAGGCTCTGAGGCACAGTGTGACGGCACAGCTGGGTGCTCGGATGACTCACGCTGGTGAGACTGGAGACAAGAAGCTCAAGGCTGAACACCGCACTGTGTGGCAGAGAGGGGAGAGGGACACGATGGTCCTTGCCTACAACTTCCTGGTGTGTCATGTCCCACGTCTGTGGCTGAATGTCACCGAGTTCACTCTGACAGAGAACTGAGGTCAGAGTCAGAGCTGCAGAGGTTTGTCAGGAGGAACTGATGCAGTAAACTTCTGATGGTCATAAGATGACTGACTCAGTCAAATTTCTTTCGTTTTTCCTGTATTTATATGAATCTTGTTCATCAAAATTACTTGTTGTTTTTTTGTTTTTGCATTTTTCAGTTTTATTTCTACTCCAAAATTTGTAACCTATACTGACTTTTCACATTCTTTAGAAAGATCAATTGAGATATTTTTGATCAAACAAATTAATTCTTACCAGGGACATATCATGCTAAATTTACTTTATTTTAGTTGTGTACTTGGAGTCTCTAGATGTGCAGAAAATTAGAATTTTGTCTCTTATTTGTAAGCACAAAAGTCAACAATCTTTTGATGCAGTAATTTTAAACAGATATGAAATGTAAAGTTTATAAAACATTGTTAAACTTTACAGGAACATTTTGAGATTGGAGTTGTTTTAGAGCAACCATCACTGTGTTCCTGGCCCTGTTTGCCTTTTAGCTTTTAGCTCATCAATATGATCAGAATGACTTTAACTTAACTTTATTCCTCAAAACTGCAGCCAATCTTAGTCCTTGAAAACTGAATGTTTTACTGGTTTATCTGCTCCAACTCACCTGATTTGAATTAATGGGTGATTAAAAGGCTTCTGCAGATCCTGAAGAGGTAATTCACTGATTCAGGTGTGCTGGAACAGGGAAACAAATCATGGAGGTTGGTGGTTTTCAAGGACCAGGATTGCCCACCCCCTGTTCAAACAGGTAAGATATTAACTGTTCATACCTTTTCCACAGAACCCCACAAAACACTTGAAATATCACTTTAATTCTTGACTTGAATTTTTTGTCTTTACTTTAGGCTGACATGAGACTAAACCTGACATCTGAGCTCACTGGTTTCACAGCAAATCGTTTACGTTTTTTCAAAATTTTTTCCAATT
>NW_013952557.1:1014220-1015466 GCF_001266775.1 Austrofundulus limnaeus | reverse complement strand
ACATACTTTTTCCCACGGCTAACTGGCAGCACCAACTCCCTCTTCACAATTACGACTTCCCTGTAACCTCTGTGATAAGCGGATAAGAACTCAAAAAGAGGAAGTAAAGCTACGCCAATATTAAGCCATTAATTACTTGCAGATAAATGGGGAAACTGTGCGCGTTTAGTATCCATGCAGTGAAAGTAAATGAGGTGTGGAAATCTGTGAAAGAGTTGCAGCAGCCAGCATCAGGTTTATGAGATGAGAACAGAAATATTTTGCTATAAATATAACCGGAAAGCTATTAAAACGAGTTGCGCCCCATAAGGGAAAATTAGTTTTAAAATGTCTTAAATTTTATAGTTTCGCACAGTAGCCAGAAGATGAATATGCTTTCAGACAGCTGGCTGGACACAAAGTGAAGACCGTTTTTTTTTAACAGAAAGAAAAACTGTATCTCCTAAGTGTCAAAGCACAGCAAAAAAAAAAAAAAAAAAAGTGGAGCAAGGGAAACTTTTCAAACTCCCTCTATGACAGTTTCCCCTGGAAGAAGAGGAACATGCTTTTTGAGATGAGCTGTCGACGGTCCAAATCTATTTCTGCTTCAGTGGCTGGCAAAACTTGATGGTTGCTAGAGGGGAGAGAGAAGCTTCCAGGCATCTTTTAAATTCCAGTCTGTCAACAACTTCAGCATTTTCTGCACAACAAGCACATAATGCCCAGAGCTTACCTATCAATTTAATTCAAAGGATTTGGAGGAGCTAGAGATGATTCATTTCACCAAGTCATTTCTGTTCTGTGCAGGGATTTAATGCTTTAAAAAAATTGCTGCAAATGATGTTCCCAAGAGCGTTCTTGATGTTACAGAGTAGCTGGAGGCTGCAGGAGAAGCTTAAATTTGTTCTGCAGTGAATAAAACTTGACAAAAATATTTTTTAGGAATGTCAGGAAAAGTTTAATGTATGATTAAAGTAGTGGTAAATCCAAATGAAAATTAATATCAATTAAAAAATAAAAAAACAAAGATGTGATGTCACTCAATACATCTCATCATTCTGTCTTTTATGCCAATGTCTTGCTTGCAACACATCAATTATCACAAGTACATCAGTCTTTTTTCAGTACATCCATGCCTTCTTTAAATGTTTTCCTTATAAATAATAATAATTAATAAATCACAACCTTTCTTGAAAAAATGCATGTCTGATACTGCATTTCTATTACAGTCAGTGATGGAATTTAGTGTGCAGGCAGACATGAGTTT
>NW_013952557.1:1012470-1014165 GCF_001266775.1 Austrofundulus limnaeus | reverse complement strand
ATATATATATAATAAACAAAACATAAAGCCTACAGAGCAGCAAAAATTAACTGAGATGAAACGAGAAAAACACAAAAACTGAGCCTGCTGGCTGAAAATCATACAATGTGGTTGGCGGCAGGAAACTGGTTATAGGAGGTGAGGTAACGAGATATTGGAAACAGCTGACCTAATTGGAGACTGGGAACAGGTGAGGGTAACTGAGAACAAACAGAGGAAGCTGACTGAGGGTAGAGATGAGACATAACACAGGAATAGAAAAGTGGACATATGGGTTTAAAATGTTCATTTTCACATTTAAATCATTCAATTGGGGCCTATATAAAGTGAAACTGCAATGCTTTGGTCTGAATTCCTGGTTATTGTAGCTCCACAAGCCCCTCTTTCACCCCTTTTTTTGTAGTGCATCTGAGAGCAGCTCGTTTTGGTGCTGTCTCTTTAAAAGCATATGAGTCACTTTACACCCCGCCCCCCTCCAGGTCTAACTACCAATGGCTATGTCTCAATTTATGGGCTGCATCTTTTAAAGTCTGCATTAGTCGGCCACTTACCCTGCACCCCGCACTGAAGGCTGTCCCATTTTGTGAGCTCTTTCTCATGTGGCTCACGCAATCTCAAAAATGAAGGCTACGTCTGAGTATCCTCTCCGGCAGAGGTTATTCATTGCACTGTTGACAAACTAAACAGGATATAAAAGACAGCTGTTTTTTTTACCGAGTTGACGTAGTTTGGAAATACATCACTGACTGAAGAGTTTATATGCATGCTCCAACTGAAGGCATGTGATATTACACACAACACTGTGGTAACGAGGTAGTGTGTGGTCACGCAAACATACATCATCCAAAGTCCAGACCATCTCATTTCACAGTCATTTTATACAGCCATCCAGACTTTGAAGGGTATAACCTCCATGTAATGTGGCCTAGGTACTGTAGGCTGCAGCCCCTGAGTTGGGACACACTGCTTGATTGTAGTTTAATAGCAGAGATATAATTATCTAGCAGCACAGAAACTTTTAATTTATAAATTATTTAAAATATTTAAATATTTCGGTGAGGGTGTATTTACGGTTCGACTATCCGTCGGATAGTCGAACCTCGGATTCAGGAAGAGCAGTGTGGTTTTCGTCCTGGTCGTGGAACACTGGACCAGCTCTACACCCTCAGCAGGGTCCTGGAGGGTGCATGGGAGTTCGCCCAACCGGTCTACATGTACAGTATTTTGTGTACTTGGAGAAGGCGTTCGACCGTGTCCCAAGGGGGGCCTTGTTGGGGGTTCTCCGGAAGTATGGGGTACCGGGCACTCTGATATGGGCTGTCAGGTCCCTGTATGACCGGTGTCAGAGTCTGGTCCGCATTGCCGGCAGTAAGTCGGGCTCGTTCCCGGTGAGAGTTGGACTCTGCCAAGGCTGCCCTTTGTCACCGATTCTGTTCATTACTTTCATGGACAGAATTTCTAGGTGCAGCCAAGGTGTTGAGGGGATCCATTTTGGTGGCCTTAGGATCGCATCTCTGCTTTTTGCGGATGATGTGGTCCTGTTGGCTTCATCGGAACGTGATCTGCAGCTCTCGCTGGAGCGATTCGCGGCCGAGTGTGAAGCGGCCGGGATGAGGCTCAGTGCCTCCAAATCCGAGGCCATGGTCTTGAGCCGGAAAAGGGTAGAATGCCTTCTCCGGGTCAGGGGGGTTGTCC
>NW_013952557.1:1006808-1012192 GCF_001266775.1 Austrofundulus limnaeus | reverse complement strand
GATACATCACAAAGACTTGCTGTCTTGGTCACAGATGCACCAGCAAGACATGCACCAACAATTTGTCCTCTTTTGAACTCTGGTATGTCACCCATAATGTTGTGCGCATTGCAATATTTTGAGCAATACTGTGCTCCTACTAACTGAACCTTCACACTCTGCTCTTACTGGTGGAATGTGCAATTAATGAAGATTGGCCACCAGACTGGTCCAATTTAGCCCTGAAACCTCCCACACTAAAATGACAGGTGTTTCATTTGTATTGTCTAACCCAGAGGTTCTCAAACTTGGGTCCCAGGACCCCCAGGGGTCCACGAGAGGTATATTGGGGGTCCTCAGAAAATTTCACTAAATTGTTAATTTATTTTTTATTTTTAAAAATGTATGGAGAACAATTTAACTAATAAAACAGACATAATAAACTTAGTAAAAATATGTATATTTCAATGGCATTTAGGGGTTGAAATTACAGTAAATTATCTTTTAAAACAGTACGAGGTTATGAGGGGGTCCCTGGAATTTTTTTCGCCCTTTTAAGGGGGCCCCAGACCCAAATGGCTTGAGAACCCCTGGTCTAACCCCTGTATGTTAGCACTTCAGATATGTAAAAATGTCTACCAATACAAGCAGATGCATAATAGTACAACAGTAGTAGACAGGCTGTGTGCAGTGTGGCCACCCCCAGGCAAGGGCTTGGGAGGAACAGACTGGAGCATCCAACCGAAGTCAGACACTTTGGTGATGGGAGGTCAATGCGAGTCCTCTGCAGCTTCTTGAAGCCGGTGAAGATGAACCGAGGGCCGATCCAGGTCCGTGCCCAGCAGCCTGGAGGCTCCCGTGTCATGAGACGAGTGCTGTGGCATGGGAGTCTTCAGTCCTCCAGCACAACTCCTCCCCGCCTTATTGGTTGATAACAATGTGCTGTGTGACCACCCCGGGGGAGAGCAACAGAGTGGTGCCCTGGGAGGCCAACGCACATCTATCACCACTTCCTGATGCTGGCGTAGCGAAGGGGGAAAGGCGCTGCTTCCCCAGACCAGTGTTATGGAGGGGGAAAGACAAAGTTTTTCACCTCCTCAGTAGTCGATCACGGCAGCGCTTTTAACAACAGTTTGTGCTAATAACAAATTATGTTCATGTCAAACAACGTTACTTAGCACACAACACATTACTTACCACCATCAACTACAGATTTGTGAGGAACAATAGGGATGGAAGTTTCCTTCAGCTGAAAGTCCTTGGCCACATCTTGCTGTGTACTGGGAGTAGTTTTCAAAGTAGTCCATTGTGAAATTATTTGAGCAAACTACAACTTTCTTTGGCAATATTGCTAGAACACTGGCATCAAAATCAAAACAAACAAACAAAAATTATTAATTAGTTTGAAAACTTATGGAAAAGCACAAGAGAGAAAAAAAGACATTCCTCACAGTACTGCTTTTCCAGGTTCGGCGATGGGGATTATTGCAAACAAGTAGAAGTTATGTTCCATTAAAACATCTGCGAAACAGTTCGCAAACTGTGAAATGCGAATTTGAGGGGTTTCATTGTACTAACAATAACCCTTAACCCTAACCTAACAATACTTCGCTGACTAACTTTACTCAAAACAAGTCAAACTCTGAACTAAACAAATATTTAGGAACTGACAATAAAATAACATTATGCTAATTTGATTCTAAATATACAAACTGGTGTTTCCAACCTAATTGGTAGAAAATCAAGAAGAAATAAATGTTGAATTTTTAAATGTTTAATGTGATTGAACCAAACAATCCTGTTGACGTTATTAAATTCAGTATTAGAGTTCAATTCACTTCTGATGCTTTGCATTTCCATCTGTTTCGTACTGAAAATGTGAAAAACAAAAAACACAACTCCTGCTGCACAAAAACATCAATGATATTCTAAATCCATGCATATCCTTAACCAAGAATGGATATGGATTTTTTTAAATTTTTTTACTTTGGGAATGGATTGCAAATGGGCAGTGGTGGCGCAGAGGTTAGAGAAGGTGACCCTCTGATCGGAAGACTGCTGGTTCAACTCCCTTGACTGGCCAGCCCCACCTTGGACCCCTGAGCAAGGCCCTCAACCCCCTCAGCTGCTCCCCAAGCACCCCAAAAAAGGCAACCCACTCCTCCATGTGTGTACTCAGTGCTCACATGTGCGATGGGTGAAATGCAGAGAATTCTTAAATTTCCCCAAGGGGATCAATAAAGATCTACTTATCTACAGTAAATTTGTGTTTCTAAAACTGAGAATGGATTTTTACAACTTCAATTTATTTTCTGCCCATGAACCCTGTGGGGCTCCTCCCTGACTGACCACAGAAGCTGTTTAACCCACAGTACAGTGACCAGTGTTTTCCTTTAACAACGGTGAATTCAGGGATTGTAAAAAGAATTATCACTTTTTTTGCGCTACATGAGGAAAAATCTTTGGTGAACATTTTAATGTTTGGAAACAAACAAAAAATATATCAACTTGCAACAATATCCAATAACAATAGATATAATAATTTCCATTTACATAAAGATTCCAAGGTTCTGTAACTAAACGATGTGTCGCCATTTATCAGTGAGGCTAACTGAATAAATTTTTTTAATATGCTTAAGAGCATAAACATTAGACACTAGACCAATAAGACAGGTCATGTAATGAGTCCAGATATATTTTGTTCCTTAGTAATGGCAGATAAAATGATGTAGTCCATCATTTCTAATTCTTATAAAAAAATTATTAATCTTTATAATCAGTGTTAAGATGTGAGGTTGCATCAGTTTGGCAGATCTACTTTAAACAATGTCATGAGCCCTAAAATATCAATTGACTGAATTATTTGTTATTTATATTTAGATATTTTGAATGTAAGCTTATTCCAATACGACAACGTCAGGATTCACATGGCCTATATTGTGAAAGAGTGTCTTTGAAGACTTTAAATGAAAATTGAAAATTCCTTGACAAAACCTGAATCTAAAAATGGCCTAAATTAAATGCTTTGACACTCTGTAGATTTACAGAAAGGGTGAGGTGTGTTTTTTAATACTGTGTTTTAGCTTAAGGAAATAAAGTCTAACAATGTGATTTGAAAATTTTAAAAGCAGGAGAAAACCAAAGCTTAAAATGAGTACCTGAACTTTTCCCCTTTAGCCATTCAATATTGTAGATCCTTAGTGGCAAAGTCTTGAAGAAATTTTGTAACTGATGAATTGAATATTAGATTCAGTTTTGTATTTTATACTTTCTGATCATTTCAGTCTGTAAGGTTGAAGCTGACAAAGAGTTGGTGTGTTATCATGTGTTCTTTCTCTTAGCCTAAACAAAACTGAGTGACGTTCTGACGTCTGACGTAAAAGGTAACACCTCTGAGGTGTAACCAGGAAGAGATGAACATTATAAGCGCAATTCATTATTATAGTAGTGAGAAGTTGTCAGTGTTTTGCAGAGTGTCTGCTCAGAGCAGAGCTCCCGTGTTTGTTTTGGTTTGGCCCAAGGTTGTAGCTAAGGCCTGTGCTGCTGAGAGCTGAATGAAGCTGATTGGAGTCAGAGGACTGAAATAAAGTTTTTAACAAGAAATCCAGCTGAATCCTGTTTATTCGGACATACCATATTAAAACACGTATTTTCTTACAGTATACAACAAAATGTAAGGGTTAATAAGAGGATTTTGCATGATACATGTATGACATCTTAACACAAGGGTAACAAAGATCCAGCTACAAAATACAAGAAAAACAAAAGAAAGCTGTCTAAACTAACAAAAACACAGATCATAGAAACTAGAAAATGAATAAATTAACTAACAAACCCAAAGAACCACTGAAGTAAACAAACCAAAACAGACCATGGAAATTTCATGCCAAAGTTTCTAACAAAAATCCTGTACAATCTGTTAGAGCTCACTCACATGTGTTGGGGATCACGATTAACTGCTACCAAACCACAGTTTAGCTTGCAGTAATATCTCAAAAACACATTGTGTTATAGCAAATGAGGTGTATTGACTAAAGACATCACAAGTGCTTGAAAAGATTGACAACTGTGGCATGAGCGAGACACTATATTGCAGGGCTATTCAACTGGTGGCCCGCGGGCCGGATGTGGCCTGCAAGTAACCAAAGTTCGGCCCGCCAATTGGTTCATCCATCTCTTAAGCCCAAACCCCGGTTTTCTACTTTAATTACTCTAAGTTCTTTTAGTCAAATATAGACATGTTTGGTATCTACAGAAAGGTTAGAATCTTGGCTAGAAGCTAGAAGCTAAAAACCATTTCTATAAACAGTCACGACAGTTAAAACTACAAGTAGTTGAAGATAAAATGAATTAAAAAATATAATTGGTTAAAAAATTTGGCAAGTCAGAGATGTCAAAATATTATTTGTGTCAAATAGGAAGCATAATGTGTTCTTTTTGTTTTTGATAATGTGTAATTATCACTACTTTTATAGGGTTCTGTATGTTGTATTCATGATTAAATGCAACAAAATAAACTATTTCAAAGGTAACAGTTCTTTGTAATACTTAGTTTATTTACATAATAACTTTAATTGCTTGATGTTCGGCCCTTCAGCTGTTAACCGGCAGTAACTGTGGCCCCCGGAGCAATTTAGTTGAATAGCCCTGCCATATTGGAAGGGGCGGGCTGTCAGTGTAAACAATTTATCATGGCTACATTTCGATTGCATAAGAATGTTAATTCTTCATTGGTTAGCTTCTGCCTTTTAGAAACGTCATTCATGGCAGACGTGGGTTTCTTGGCAACAGGTTTTAGTCTGATATATTTACTGACAAGCATTTCTATCAAAACAAAATAAGGGTTTTCAATAGCAAACTGTGTTTCATTGATGTGCTGACCTAAATTACACAATAGTCATGGTTACCACATTCAGCTTTAGCAGCTTGTCCTCACCCTGAACAATATGGCCGCTCTCTGCAGCCAAGAAAAGTTACAAGATATTGCCTCTAATCAATACACCTCATTGGTCATAACCATCTTAGTGTTTTCTTGGATGTGGTGACCATACAGACACAGGGAATTGCACGGATGTTTGCCTTTCATGGCAGCGAATAACAAAAATTCTCCTGCATTTGCTACGTCATCTTCTGACTTTTCCTGTCTTTACAGAGCATCCAAACAATGTTTCATTACCATACATTCATGTACCGGTAAGTTGTTTAAAGCTATATGTTTCAGTTAATTATGTTAAATGCTCAGGCTGCTGCAGTGAAGTGAAGTAAGGCTGACACAGGTGTCAGACATGTGCCTCTGGGACAGAAATAGCTCCTCAGGTTAAAGCACAGTTTAGGGAGGTGGAGTGAAAAAGTGCAGAGAGGAGGAGAGGCTCAGTATAAAACCTGCAGTGAGCAAAGCTGAAGGT
>NW_013952557.1:998588-1006641 GCF_001266775.1 Austrofundulus limnaeus | reverse complement strand
GTTTCAGGCTGGAGCGGAGGGCTTATGTAACAGGTCCAGATGCAGCCTGTACCTCCACAGAGGATAAAGACTGGCAAGGGCAGCAGGGATCAAAATCTTTGAGTTTTCCTGTACAAATATTGGCCAGAATATTGCTTCAGAGATGCTGGAGGAGTTAGTTAAAAATACAGGAGAACTGCAGTGCAGAAGCATCCAATGATGATTTCTATTTTAGCATTTATTTAAAAAAAGAAAGAAAAAGACAAATGCAAGCTTGCCTAAATGGCCTCTGCAGCATCAGCAAATAATATGGTGTTTGAGGCTGAGCGTAGTTGAAAGAAAGCCATTTAATCTTTGAAGACATTAAAGTATTTTATCAAGGTAAAAGCCCTACATACCATACATTATACAGGCCTCTGATTCAGGCAATGATTTAGGTATTAGTTGAAGTAAAGGTAAATTTACAAGCTTTATTAATGGCTGTTTTATTAATGAGTGCACCAAAAACAGACATTCAAAAGGACGTTATTTGAGCAAAATCTGAGATGTTTGTTTTCTCGTGGCAGAAGATTTTTATTTACTGAATAAGAAAGAGAGATCACAGTAAGTTGAGGTTTGGATCCATAATGCAAAGTGACATGTATATGTTTATTTTAAAGCAAAACAAAATGCTGTTATGACTACGAAAAACTCAGGGAAAAAAAAAAAGAAAAAAAAGAAGGAGCACAAAACAACATGAGGAGACCCAGACATCATGTGGAATGCATAATGCTCAACTGGTGAATACTGGGTCAGAGAAGACTTAAATCAGGGGCTGTGTGTCAACCCTAGTCCTCGAGGGCCGCAGCCCTGCATGTTTTACTTTTGTCCCATCTCTAACACACCTGATTTAGTCAGTGAATTACCTCTTCCAAGTTCTGCAGAAGCCTGAAAATCATTCATTCATTCATTCAAATCAGGTGTGTTGGAGCAGAGAAACAAGTAAAACGTGCAGGGCTGCGGCCCTCGAGGACCAGGATTGACTTTCCCTGACTTAAACGAACTGAGGCTGATGGGGAAAGTGGCTGCAGCTGTGACTAATACAACCAGCTGATGCTGCGTTCAAGTTGTACTTGGAGGTCGGAATTTTCAGACATCTGAGTCGGGAAGTCGTTGCAGCATGACCATACCCAATATGTGATGTCACTGTTGATGCAAGGAGCAGCCATGTTGAAATGTTGACATCACGGATGGTTGGGCACGGTCGTGTTGCACCGACTTCCCGACTTGGAAGTTTGAAAATTCCAACCTCCGAGCACAACTTGAACACAGCATCAGCTTGTCGTGTAATGTTCTGTGCTGGTTATTTTAAATTAAGCCTGTTGTACCTGTTGTACTTTTTATAGCGACTGTTAGGTGATACGTTTTGCTGTTTGTGCACAAAATGTCACGAAGAGCACGTTATTGTTATTGTTGCATTATTCCATCAGAGCAATAAACTTTCATTCGCAACGTTCTGACAAGTTAGAAACTGGAATGTTTTCAACTCGCAACTGACGTCAATCTGATTTCCCAGTTTTGAGTTCTGCTGCAACTGGAACACAGCACAACTGAGTGAGCAGAAACTGGCTGTGGAGGAATGCTGGATGGCAAAAAAAAAAAAAAAAAAAAAAATCCAAAGAACTAAAAACTAAAAAAAAAAAAAAAAAAAACACAGATCCTGCCAAAATAACTATTTTCTTTGAGATAAAAATTAAGAAACAAGTGAAAAAACATATATTGAAGAAATAAAGCAATATGGGTGTATTAAGGATATTAAACTTCTATTTCCTGTGTTGACTCATCACTGCAGCAGCCTTGTTCTATTTTACTGTAAATAGATTTGGTCTCCATCTGTTGTACACAATATCCCATTTTTTTGGAAAGAAAATGGCAAACAAGTTGTAAATACTCCTCTGAACCAATTACTGTCATTAATGACATCACCCTGTATTTTCACTCATTACAGACAGGCTGTCAGTGTTTTTCCCCCTATAGCTGTGAGACAATATAAAATCATGGATGTAAAGCTGGGGAGTAACAGAAGTTCTTTGATTGTATTATGTGGGCAAACATTCGATCTTTTGCTAGATGTTGTAGACGCTTGATTTTTCCAAAAATCTATTGATCTGTTGAGCAAAAACCTCAGATTTAATGCCATATGGTGGACAAAAATAAAAAAAGCCACTAGGGAAACGTTCCTTTCATCACAAAGAAACCCAACAAAACTCTGATCTGTTCTGAGTGAATTGTTTCAAAGAGCCATTCCTCCATCAGAAAAAAAAGTTTTTTCAACTGTAGTTTAGATCTTCGACTTATTTCACACTAAGCTGAAGTGTTAGATGCAAAACATGCCATCTGTTTCTACTTATCAACACTCTGCAATTTGTAATTTCCAGTAGAAATATTTGGCTTTCTGAGCATTTTTTTCTTTTGAAAACAAACAAACAAACAAACAAACAAACAAACAAACAAACAAACAAACAAACAAACAAACAAACAAACAAACAAACAAAAAACTAATTCTCTTCAAATTTATCAGAGAAGATGGCCATTTCAAAAACAGCTTGAAAGTTAAGAATCACTAAAACATTTGAGAAGGATGTAATGTGATGTAATCTTATTTTTTTTACATGGCAAAAAGCTCCAGCACCTGATTAGATCAATTTCAAGTTGCAATACATTTAGCAAAATTCTAACTTGTAAAACTGTCTCATACTCGTGGCACATACTTCCTATACTCATAGGAGGTTTTGAACCCAAATAATTAAACACATAAGTAAAACAAAAACACTTGTGACGGCAAAAAATATTACAAACACAAGGAATAATTTCAAGAAGCATAAAGAGCATGAGTAACATGAGACAGAAACTGTGGCGTTTTAATTCAAAACTGCACCACTGATGTGAGACAGAATAAATAAAATAGTGCTGATGAAGAAGTGGAGACACCTGAGCAGGCGAGAGTGGGCGGGGTCGGAGCAGAAGGACTGAGATAACGGGGAACTGATAAAATTAAAATATAAGAAACCTCACTAAACAGAAGACCTTTAACAAAACTAACTAAAACACAGATCCTGATATTTTTATTTTGCGCAAAACTGAAGTTAGCTTCATTTTCTGTAATTTCCTGCTGTAGAGCTGCAAACATTAGCTGTCATTTATAAAACATGTACAATATGTCTATAAAAATAAAGACAAAAGAGAAAAAAATCCCTCTTTTATATACCTGAGTCAAGGGTAGTAAAAATAATGAGCTCTGAATTAAATCACTGTTATTTGTTTCTATAAAAAGTTAGAGCTTGACAATTTGTTTATTTTACAAAGCTGTTTAATTGATCTTTTCTCTAATGTTTTCTTTTCAGCTGAAAATTGATATGATTTCAGTCTAAAAAATAAAAAATGTCCATGTCAATGTGTCCACAGAAAGGGTACAAAACAATACAGGTACAGTGTCCATCTCAATCAGGCTATACTCTCCATCCATACAAAGCTCTTTCACAGTTTTAACTCTTCAAAGCTGGTCCCACAGCAGATGTGTGACTCTTCTGTGGCTCTCAGATTGAGCTCCATCACTCTCCACCTCTATATTCATAACAAGGCTTTAACGCTCCTTTCACAGAAAGCCTCTCAATATGGCTAATGGATCGTTGGAGTGAAAGTGAGCTACACAGAGATGAAGATAATGATATTTAGAAAGAGGTGGAGAAACCTGACCCAATGGATCAGGTTGTCTTTTTAGCTGTGATGTGTTCAGCTGATCTCATCGTCAAAGATCTATATTCACTTTTTAAAACATTGTTTTGTTGTTGTCCTATAAGCGTTCTCTGTGTTAGAGCATTATCACATCATGAATGATGGGTGTTTCTGTTAGTTTGAGTTCCATGTGAGCATATCTCTGATCAGCTCTACTCTTGTACTTTCAATAATTGCACATCCAGTCATATTACATGACTGAAAGAGCTTAAAAAGGTTGAACTAAAGACGTTTGGTTGTTCTGTTCAAAGAAAAATAATAGTTTAGCGGTTCCCAAAGTTTGGGTCAGGATTTCACTCATGAAACACCAAGTGGGGAAGTTTTCAAAACATCTACAGGTATCAAATTTAAAACAGATTGCCAGTAACAGGTCTTAGCCAAGTTGGCGCCCCAGGCAAGATTTCAGGTGGCGCCAATTTACAGACGTTCACATCTGCAGACAGCAGTGAGGAACACATGTTAATGGGCAGTTGTGGACTGAAGCAGTTCTAGGAGGGTCCAGGGGTATACTCCCTGGAAAATTTTGTAAAAGATCTACTCCAAACCATGCATTTTCCAGCCATTTGTAAAGCATTATACTAAATTCCTGGGATTATTAAAATTAATAAAACAATATAAAATCAGTAATTAATGTATATTTAAATATTTTAAATATGTGTATGAATATGCTACTTTGTAGCCAAAGCATGTACAGAAGGATTTTAGACTTGAACATATAGTTGAAGATAAATAAAGCCATACATAATCTTTCAGCTGGACCAAATACAGACCTTTATTCAGTTTCAAATCATTTGTTGCCAAATCAAGATAATATAGTTTTTAAACACATCCTTCTGGATCGAACCACTCCAACTGGGGCAGAAGACCTCACATTGATGAGGAGGGCCCTCCCTCCCTGTTCCCAGTTCAGTCCTTGAACATAAATCCTGCAATCTAATGACAAAACATGTGTGCTTGTTTGTTGTTTAGTATGAGGCATGTTTTAAGTACAGTCTGTTCTGAGATGACTTGTCTTATGGTTCAATTAGTGTACACTTCTTTATGACAGCTTAAAATAAACTGATTGCACGCTGGTTTTAGAATATTCTAACCTTCTCAAGCATAAATATGCATATGTAAAATGCATGGTGTGTGTGTGTGTGGGGGGGGGGGGATTGTGTAAAATCAACACCCAGAGTGTTGCTTTGACTCATTCATGCATGCTTGAGAAATTCTTAAATCTCCTATAGTAGACATGTGGAGCTGCCTAAACACTTGCTGGTACAAAGCACAACCTATTCATACAAAGCTCCTCCCTGAAGCTCAGTCTGCAGCTGTGCCCCCCTCCCCCAAGCATAAGAATTGACTGAGTCACATGATACTTTCATTACAAAATGTCTTCTTTACCATAACCTCATGTTGTAAAGCAGCTGAGAAACCAGAACAAGTTACCCTCACGAACTTGAGTGCCTAGTGACTATGCTACAAAAAAACAAATTATACTCTGATAAAAAGTTAGAAAATGCACATTTTTTTATCCCCCTTTTGTGGTGCCCCCTAGATGGAGGGCATCCTTAGCATTTGCCTATACTGCCTATGCCACAGGCCGGATCTGATTACAGATTTTGCCTTAACTGCCTAAAACTGTAGTTATAAAATAATAAAAACAATGGCTGACATGGCTTATTGTGAAATGAGTTATCTGCAGTTTTTAGATTTTAATCAGCAAAAGTCCTGGTCACAAGTCCAAACGTTTTGTTTGAGGGTAATAACTAATAGTTTTGAATACCACTAGAGGTCTATGTTGCCTTTAAAGTTTTTGCTTTGTTTCTCATCACTGTTGTCACAACCCATTCACCCACCACATGTCGACCTTTGTCTTTGCTCCAAGACAGTTCCCACACTCACCTATTCCCAATCAGGACTTTATTTCTGCCGTTTTGACTTGATGCCGATTTCTCCCAATTTAAGTTTCTTACACGTAAAACCACCAGACTGAGAAAAGGCTTCATTCCAGAGGCTGTAAGACTTTTAAACTCCAAGAAGGAAAAAAAGTCACAATAGCACCTTAACTGTTATTGACACCTAGTGCTGTGTGGTATACTGTTTTGTACCAAAAACCAGTTTTACTTTTGTTACAATATGAATTTTCTGAATACCGGTGCGAATTGCCTGAACACGTGCGAAACGTTTCGTCGCAGCCGCTAGTGAACTGTTTCCCTGGGGACACGTTTCCTTATAGCACCGCTAAACGCATTAGCATGCTAACGTTATCGTTGGAACAATTGGCAGCGGGAGGTGTGTTTCAGCCGCTTATATGGTCTGACGTAAAAAAAACCCATCCCTTTTTCACCATCGCTGTACAGTAAATAACTCTTCAGTGTTGTGCATGGTTAGATTTAACGCGCTACGTTATAATGGAGATGTTATTGCATGGAGACTCTAGTGTGCTTCTATTGTAAAAAGCCCAGGGGGAAGTGGATTTGTAATGTAGCGAAGATGACTGGTGTGCAAGTTGAGTCGTTCTTTTAAGTTTTATTAACACGTAACGATAGACCAGATAATGATTTTTTTCTCAACCCTTCACGATCGGACCTAAATGCATGATTACTGTCTACAACCAGACAAAGAAGAAAAGACGTACAACAGGAGGGAAACAGTGATACAGAGGTACAGTAAAAGAAAAAAGTCAATAAATAAAGTTTGTACAGTTTATTATCAGCTGAGCTGTGAGGAAAAAAATACCATCAAATACCGTGAAACCGGTGTAATTGTTGAAAATACCGTGATATAAAATTTGGGTCATACCGCCCAGCTCTACTGACACCTTACCAACGCATGACCATTTTTCCATGTTTCTGCATTACAACCTGTTAAGGTCATGCGGATTGAACCCAAGCACAGACAAATCAAAGATCTTAAATAAAAAAATTATTGACTAAATAAAATAAAAAGATGACATGGCAGCAAAACTCACAGAAACTGGGAAAAACAGAAAACAGGAAGAGGAGACGACCAAAATGATGACAGAGAAACAATGAACCAGCGAGGAAGTGGTGACAAGAGACCGGTTAATTCAAACTGAAGGAGAGAGAAGATGGGCAACACCTGGGAGGGTGAGCGACTGGTGGACTGGAGAAATACTGAGAAGCAGACTGAAGGTGAACTGAGAAATGTTACAGAGAAACAGAAGCAAAGTACACAAAGATGATAGAAATAGCTAACATAAAGAACCACAAAAACAATCAAACCAACACACAGACCATGACATAACCATGCTGCTATATTGAACAGTGCTCTAGTCTAGTATACAATATACAATGTCACTGTGGCTTATGTTGTTGGCACTTTTTATGTTATTATTATTACTTGTTATTCTTTTTTCTTTTCATTTTGCATTGTTTTCTTTTTATATGTTGCTCTTTGGGGCAAACCAAGACTGTGTGCAATTTTGTTCCACCTCATGTAACGCATGTGATGAATGACAATAAAATCTCCTTCAATCCTTCTGAATCCATATCGTTCCTCACTGCACATCATCATAACTGACCATAAAATGATTATATGGCTTTTATTTTACTAAGCACAAAAACAGCATATCTCATTTTAAATATGCAATTTAAGTTCAGCTTATCATCAAAGACACCGTGAAAATTCTGTACAAATCACTACACCGTGTAAAATCTTTACTTTGTTGGATAATTGGTAGTAAAAATCTGACACAGCAGGATACCCTGTGAGGTGATGCAGTGCAGTACATTACAACATGATGCTCCAGCTGTCCCAATACCTGCCTTTACAAAAAGTATAAAACTAGTTAAATCCTAATACATTACCCTAAATTAATAAGCATCAAGCACCTCAGAGAAGCAGAGAATATTTCTGGGTGTGATTCGTGACCTCTTGCTTTGCGTGTAAAACCCCAAAAAAATCTTTTTAATCTTTAGCCCCAGAGTTCTGTACTCTCCGCATACAGAGAAGAAAATTGAGAAGTAATCACAAGTGACCTCGGTGCATTATTAGTTAATTGGTGTGGAGAGGTCAGGAGAGCTGCAGTTACAGGATGAGAAGCGAACGAGAGAAAAGGACGGCATACGTCGTACAGAAATTGGAAGAGAAAAAGAACAGGTGTGATGAGCTGCAAAAAATGGGGGGGTTCAATTAAAAATGAGCACACATTGTGCATTTCGCCTCAAACTTCTGCAGATACACAGAAACAGCTCGAGATGGAGTCAGTGGAGCCATGTTCGGTTGATGCTTCAGCTCTTATGGATATTCTGAGGCCTCTAAAATGTCCTGGAAGTCAGCCACCTCATCAAAC
>NW_013952557.1:993439-998566 GCF_001266775.1 Austrofundulus limnaeus | reverse complement strand
CTCTCACTCACACATTTACTGAAACAGGTTTTGTGCAAATTGCATCTTTTAACCGTTTGAACTAAAAACTATTGACAATGAGCATTTATTGCTTAAAATGCTAAACACACAAAGGACCAACTATTACTATTTATTTAATACATAAAGTATCTGCTTTTTATAGATGCTTTTTTAATAGTTAAAATTTTATCTTACAATAGGAGAACACACAAAATTCAGCTTTTCTCTTCTTGAAAATTTGAAGTATTTGAGGACAACCATAATCTTTTTTTATGTATTATTTAGTGTTTGCCCTTTTTACTTGTCACTATCATGCTGATGAATCAAACCCCTGCATTAAAACAACATACCACAGTTTACCGATATCTTGGGATATTTTGATTAAAGTGTGTCAGACATTTTGTTAAGATCTAAGGAAATTGTGTCATTAAAAAATGGGTAAACTAAAAGGAACAAGACCCATCATAGCGCTTGCAGTAGCAGTAAAAAAAAGACTGATGCCATGTAGCAGAGAGCAGTGCTCTGAATACTGACTGTGTCATTTTTGTCCTCCAACCAGGCTAGCAGCAGGACGGGGGACAGCTAAGGCTAAGGCTGACCCACAGTCAGTTTTTGTTGCAGTTCGTTTTAATGGCCTGGGTTGTGACAAACACTGCACATTGTGTTTCCAAAACCATTTCAAGGTGAAACAAAATGGGAATAAAAGGAGTAAAAAAAAGGGAGATCATACTCCGTCTGACACATTGTTTGTCCTCATCATGTGGATGGTTTGTACCTCACAGCAACAGAACGTGGGACACCTGTCCTCCCCACAGTCGGTCGGTGAAGACGTGAGCGTGACCGTCAGCTAAGTGTAATAAAGTTTGACAGCGCTAATCAGCCGAGCTCGCTCGTTAGGGAGCCTTGCGCCAGGCTGCCATGACCAGGGTCTCCTCTCTTGGCTTCGTCTTTCATCTCCTCGCAGCAGACGCACAAAGCCCCGCGGACTCCTCATTAGGCAAAGCTTATTGCGTTAATTCAGCCCAACAACAACAACAACAACACACTCAACTGGAGCTGTCCCAAATAATTCCCCTCTCATTTGTGTTTGTCTCAGACAGGAAGCTGAGAGCTTCGACCACTGGGACGGCTCAAAACACTGATGTTTGGCAACATTTGGACTCTTCAGATGTTCGAGACGTTGGAGTCACAGTGATGGCTGCCAGCAGCTAATCCACTGACCTCTGCAAACATCTTACAAACACCACCTCTGACACACACATATCACACATCAGTGAAGACCGACTGAAGATTAGAGTAACCTGCTGCTTCTGACAGTTCACATTGGACGGCGATATAACAACATACATTTGATTGGTTGCGTAACTAATGATGTACTCATGTAGTTTAAATTGGGCTTTAATTACATTTTTTAACCAAACTTTTGACAGATAAGCTTTACTTTTGCACAATTTAGTCACCATGTAGACATATTATTAAAATAAAATCTTGACCATCATGTCTAATCAACAGAGCAGCACATTCAACTAAACTCAGAAGAAACGAAAGGTCTAATTCAGTAAACAGCATTAAAAGAAGAACTTTGAAAATGACTTGACTTGATATCACCCAAATCCTTTCCTGCCAGAGTTTTAAACTGATACTGAGAAATGATGGAGTTGTAATCCTTATGTTCAGATCTTGAAATTTTTTTTAAATGGTCTGTAAGTCTGTAAAACAACTGTCTTAAAGTCATTTTCTTTGTATGCTCTGGTGGCCATATTGAATTGGGTTCACTCCAGCAGATAACACTATGTTTTAGTACTGAAGTTTGTTGTGCTCAAACTACAGTATGTGTTTGTATGACTCTCTGCTACCACCAAACCAAATTATAAGTCAATACTTTCAAAATTTGGCTACATTATAGCCTTTTTTGTGTTTGCTAAGGGCATGGCGGTCATATTGATTTTGGTAGATTTCCAAAGTTAATCACTGGTAGATATACATCTAAAAATGACATTCGAGTCTCATTCAAACAGTGATTCATGAGATATTTTGCTAACATACAGAGAAACACTGTCGCTCGAGGAATATTACAGATTAAACATGCTGAATCTTCAGTTTTTCTTTATTGTTATTCATTTATTTTATTAACCTTCATTTAACCAGGCAAATCCCACTGAGATCTTTTTTTCAAGAGAGGCCTGGGCCTGAAGGTATAGCCTAAACATGCATGTTTGGTTTTAAAGACTATTGGTTAAGTTTTTAAGGAAAAAGATGCATCTGAATCCCAAAAACTGGAAGGAAGACTAATGAATCTAAAGCAAGAACTCCAACAAACTTCCTATCAGAAATACAGAGCTTTTGGAACATTTAAACTTAAAAATAAATAAATAAATTAGTAGCAATGAATAATTATAACAAGTTAAAAATGTAAGAGTCTGTTGTTCTTTCAGCTGCTACCCTCTCCAGGGGTCACCATACGAACAAACTTGCATGAATGATTTGGCCGAGGTTTTACACCAGATGTACTTCCTGATGCAACCTGGCTTCAAACCTGTAGCCTCAGAGGATTATAAGACCACCGATCCAGGGCAGCCCCAAGAGTTGGTTCTGTTCTAACCATATAACCAAAAAGTGATGAGCTAAAAAAACAACAACAACAACTTGAGAATGGGTATAAAATGATGCAGCGTTTACAGACAACAAGCAACAATAAGCCTGTCTATTGTCCTCAGAGTGTTAGGAAGACTTCAGCACCACAAACAGCACTGTCTGTTCAGCAGACAAGGTGTTACAGAAACTCTGCTGCGACAGGAAACTGTCAGATATTTGCTCTTTTTGTTCGAGATGCTGCTTTGTCTTTCTGTCCTTGGCATATCTTTAACTATTAAATAAATGACAATGCATGTATATGAACATGACAGATATCATAAATGCCATAATCTGTATTTTTCGATGTTTTGATTTGTGTTTATTTTCGCACATTTTTCTTATGAAGTTTAGCGTTTTCATGCTGTTCATTTTGCGGCCTTATGTTTATGCCACTAATTTCCCACAGTTACTTTCTGCTCCTGGGTCCGGCCACGCCCACCTCCACCTGTCTACTCCTCCCTGCAGTCTCCAGCTGCTCAGCATTCACTCCTCAGTGAAGCATTGTGTTTGTTCATGCACCACGTCTGGTTCGCTCTGCACTTCCTCAAATCTGCTTGTGCCTCCCTGTATCTGATCTTCGGATTTTGTGAGTTTCTGCAGCCACGACAGCCTTTGTTTTTAGTTCAAATAGAATTCAGTTTATTTTTAATTTAAGCTCCTCGTGTCCATCTGCGTTTCTTGGGCCCAACTTATACAATCTTGACAACAGATACTGATCTCATTCACTTGTATAATTTATTTGATTATAGAGGATTTACAACAGATTTAAAATAGGGATGCAACGATATAAAAATTTCAGCAGATATCGATATCCGATATAATTATTGCTGTTATGGCCGATAACCGATATTTACCAATATTACACAAACACACAAATTATATTACACATATACACAAAAACACACTTTGGGTCTTTTTTTGATACTGTAACTAAATGACCAGACCTCTGACATTGTTCCCTACGTCAGTTATTCCTGGTTACACAGCATCAATATCACTATCATGATCGAACAGATGCTGTTCAACCAACCGTCTCCCCTCCCAAAACAGAAACACAAAGATTAAAAGTGGGAAATCAATATCGGATGTTAATATCGGTCCAGTTTTACAAATTGGATCGATACCAATATTCTATAAAATGACCAGTATCAGCCGATACCGATATCAATATTGATATATCGTGCATCCCTACTTTATAATAGACCTCTACAAAACTTATATAAACCAAAAAAAAAAATTAATTATTTGTCATATTTGCATAGTCTTTCTTTCTTTCTTTCTTTCTTTCTTTCTTTCTTTCTTTCTTTCTTTCTTTCTTTCTTTCTTTCTTTCTTTCTTGCCTAAAACAAACAGCAAAGACAACCTTATGGACTTCAGGGATTAAAGCCTAGTATAAAAAAACTCACAAAAAAATTAGAACACAGGTTTGAAGAGAAAAAAGGGTGAAACATTTCCCTGGTTAAATCTGACAGCACGCCCCGAGGCACCCAGCCCTTACCTGACGCCGCCTGCATCCAGCCGCAGATCTTGTAGACGGTGGAGGTGCTGAGGAGGAAGAAGAGGCTGAAGCAGCCGATGCAGGTGACCACCAGCATCATGGACATTCCGATGAAGAAGGAGGCGGCCTTGAAGGCGCCGGAGGGGATGGCGGAGAACTCGGTGAAGCTGCCCTGGCAGACCAGGTCTCTGGAGTGTCCGTCCCCGACGCAGTAGTGGAAGAGGCCGAAGTAGCCGGCCTGCGGGGTGTCCACGCCGTCCCCGATCCAATAGGGCTGCGAGAAGATGGTCACGTTCACCATGCCGAAGAGGATGGTGAAGATGGCCCACAGCAGTCCGATGACGCGGGAGTTGCGGACGTAGTTGGTCTGGTACAGCTTGGCGGCTTCCGCGGACGGCAACATGGATGCGGCGGATCCAGGGATCATGTTAGGCGACGCCGGACGCTGAGCGGAGGATGCTGCGGGGAGGAACCATGCAGCAGCTGTTCTTTCCCTTCTCTTTTCTTTATTGTTCTTATTATTAACACAGAACCAGAAGCAGCTGAGTGCAGACGGACCAGTGTCACCGCATGAAATAAAAAAAATAAAAATAAAAAACATAAAACAAAAGAACTCAAAGGAACAGCCTCCCTCTGACTGGGTCCGTCTGAGCGCCGGAACAGCTCATCATCGCTGCCGCATTTTGGTGCCCTTGGAAAAATTTCCACTCAGAAACAAACCTGAGCATCCTTCATGGTACCCCCCTCCAAAAAATGGGGAGGAGGAGCGGAGCTATATGTTGATGTCACGTAAAAAGCATCCAGTGACCCCCCTCTTTCAGAAAGTAAACGCCCCCCACTTTCTTATTATTTCCACCCTCCTCTAGAGGTGGATCTTTATTCTCTGTGATGCTGCGAGTCAGAGAGGGAGGGGCGGATCATGCGCGTGTCCAAACAGTGTTACCGCCCCGCCTCCACACACACACACACACACACACACACACACACACACACAC
>NW_013952557.1:981158-993204 GCF_001266775.1 Austrofundulus limnaeus | reverse complement strand
CCCTGTGTTAATACCCGGCGCGTTAAAGGAACACTCATCTGTGCCAGTGTGGCTTTCAGCGCGTTACGCAACACTCCACAGCGCCATAACGAGCCTCTGACTAACTAAATGTGCGGAGTTTCATCTCAGAGCACAGTGAAGGGTTAGTTTCTCCCAGATCTCTCTTTGTGAGGAATGTGAAACAAATGTTTATACACGTGAAAACAGGGAAGGGTATCCAGTGTCAAACAAGTTTTCGAAGGGAAAAATGGAAATGAGATAAATCACGACAACATGAATTTGATAATTACGCAATATAGAAAACTGCAAAAGTGATTATGGTGCAACATCCATAAAATGTGCAAAACACAATTTAAACTGTGCAAAAATTGCTTAAAATGAGCAAAAAAAGACTTAAACTGTGCAAAACATGATTTAAATTGTACAAAAGCCTAATTTGTAAAATGCTGTTGTGCAAAACAGAAGCAAAAATTATTTCTATTGTGGAAAATGTTTGTCACATGTCAGCTGGAAGAAATTAGATAAATATTTAAATCAAACTAACTTTTTTCTCCTTTCTGAGTTGTAATAGTTTTCGTTTGCTTCAAGATTCCAATGTGTTCATCGGTTAAAGTTTTAGTTTCTGATTCGAGTTTTACTTTGTTTTTGACTCAAATCTGGATTCGTTCTATCAAGACGTCAGTGTTTTCAGCCATCTTGTTTTGGATCTATCAAGTATTTTATTTCAACCTATTTTTCATTTTTTATGTTAGATTTACATACAAGAATCAGCCTGCCTTGTTTGGTTAATTTAAACAAACGTTTGCATCAACCAATCTTTCATTTCGATCCTCTTTTAATTTTGAAATGTAATTTCTTTGCTTAAATATTCAAGTTGTCTAACTTTAAAGTCTGAAGAAACATACATTTGAAAACAGAACACAAATCTCCTTTATGTGCTGAAATAAAAGAACATTGTATTAAAGTGAAAAATGTTTAAATGTGCTTCTCTTGAACTGAGCAGCCCAAATAAATAAAAGATGGAAAGAGAGGAAGAAGTTGTTTTATAAAAGCCATTAGTGAACAAAACACAATTTAATAAAACAAGGTAAAAAAATCAAAAGAAAAAACATTTGTGATTTATTTCTGCCACAAACGTGTTTAAAAGTTGTCTTTTCTTAGTTCTCAAGGGTCACTATCCTGCATGTTTGACTTTTTTTCTCCTTCCATCACACCTAATTCAAAGATTAAATTACCTCTTCATGTTCTGCAGAAGCCTGTCAATCACCCATTTAGCCAAATCAGGTGGACCTCTAAAACATGGGCACCAGGATCGGACACCTCTGGTTTAAAGTAATCTGCAAAGTGAAGTGAAAACCAGAACCTCTTTATAATGAGTTGTAAATAAAATAAAAGGAGCGTTGCTTTATATTTGTCTAACCTCTAATACTAAGAACAATGAGTACAATCATAAACAAAAAGATGGTAAACAGCAGAAATCAAAAATACAGAAATATTTTAACCCACAAAAAAAAAGCAAAAGTTAAATTAAAAGTAAGAATTTATTTCTTTTGATTTAATATTTGGAGCAAATATTGACATGTTTTTGTCTGTTCTGTTGTAAAACTGCTTTTTTTTTTTTACTTAAACGTTTCTAAAATTTAAAGTCTTAAATAGTGATGTAGTACTGCACTTTGCCACTAAGGGTCAGTATAACCTCGCAGACTGCAGCCCATGTGGAGAACTGCACATTTACTTTCATCAAAACCAGTAGTCTGTTGAAAAATATACGAATATACGGTGCCTTGAGATTATTAGTGTTTCACATTAGTTAAACTGTTTATTATAGATTAAAAAATATAAAATATTATTATTGATGTGTAAGATCATTTATGGTGTGATGTCATCTATGGCTTCCAATAGCTTACATTTAAAAGTTAAACCATTTTTTTTCTTTATTTAAATGTCACCAGTTCACAAGAAAAGTCATCCCAGTGCACAGAACAAAAACATTCACTTACATTTTAAAATCAAAGAAAGTCAGAAATTTTGCTTTTCATTGGTTTGTTTTATGTTTTTATTATTTCTGTACTTAACGATGTCCTGATGCATCTCAGTAATCCAGGTAAAAAATCAAAAGAAAAAAAATTGTATAGGTCTTCTGGACGGGTTCTTCTCTAATGAAACGTTTTGTCTCGTCTCCAAGAGACTTCTTCAGTCTGAGAGTTTCAAGCAAAATTCAGGCTTTTAAGCCCAGCCTCCATGTGACTGATACTCACATCACATGGCTATCGTTGACAACTAATTAACACTTATTGTTAACAGGGGGTATCACTAAGAAGCAATTGTTATTCCATTGAAGAAACCTGGGAAAGACCATAGTAACCCTGGAAATTATAGACCTATAGCTTTAACATCTAATTTGTGTAAACTGATGGAAAGGATGGTGAATGAGAGATTGACACAATATTTGGAGTCAAAACACTTAATTGCTTCTTATCAGAGTGGATTCCGTAGAGGGAGAGGAACAATAGATCCTATTTTATGTTTAGAGGATGACATTAGGAAAGCTCAGGTCAATAAGGAAACTGTTGTTGCTGTGTTTTTTGATGTGGAAAAAGCATATGATATGTTATGGAGGGAAGGGTTAATGATTAAATTACACCAGATAGGTATAGGAGGTAATATGTTTAATTGGATATGGGATTTTTTACGGGATAGAAATATTCAAGTTAAAATAGGATGTCATGTTTCGAAGTTATGTAAAATAGAAAATGGAACCCCTCAAGGAAGTGTGGTAAGTCCAACATTATTTTCAGTTATGATAAATGACATCTTTAAAGAAYTATCTATCAGTTTTGGTAAGTCACTTTTTGCTGATGACGGAGCATTATGGAAAAGGGGAAGAAATGTGGAACATCTTATTGTTAAACTTCAGGAAGGTATAGATAAAGTGAGTAAGTGGGGGATAGAGTGGGGCTTTAAATTTTCAATTGAAAAGACAAAAGTAATGTTCTTCACAAATAAAAAAATAGGGGTTGATAAAAAGTTGTATTTATATGGGAAAGAGTTAGAAAGGGTTGATTGGTTTCGGTTTTTGGGTGTAGTTTTTGATAAGAAACTAACTTGGGGAAATCACATAGAACATATTATAGAGAAAAGTAAAAAGGTTTTAAACATTATGAGGTGTTTAGCAGGATTGACATGGGGTGCAAGTTTTGATTCCCTAAAAAATATATATGTATCACTAATTAGGTCAAGAATAGATTACGGGTGTGTGGTGTATGGATCAGCAGCCAAAACTAGGTTAAAAAAGTTAGATGTTATTCAAGCCAGAGCAATGAGAATTTGTTTAGGGGCAGTCAGATCAACACCAATATGTGCTTTACAAGTAGAGTCAGGAGAAATGCCATTATGCATTAGAAGACAGCAGCTAATGGTCAATTATTGGATAAGTTTAAAAGGACATAATGCAGATCACCCGGTTAAGAAAGTWTTAGAAAAGTGTTGGGAAAGAGGAAAGAAACAAATCGATAGTTTTGGGTGGGTTGGTGATGATAGAGCGAAAATTTTTAATGTATATAATAAGGAATTTAGTCCAACTGTATTGTGGCCTTTGAGACCTACATGGACTTGGCAATACATTAACGTAGACAGAACACTGACACATATTAAGAAAAGGAACATGATAGACATTTGCCAAGAATTTTATAATCAAATGCAGAATAAATATAATGACTACTTGCAAATTTATACTGATGGGTCGAAAGAACCCAAAAGTGAAGCAACCAGTATAGCTATAGTGATTCCTGATTTAAAGATTAGTATTTCAAAAAGAACATCTGATTATTTGAGTGTATTCGCAGTAGAATTATGTGCTATTTTGGTAGCTTTAGAATGGGTGGAGGAAACAAATAGGAATAAAATAATAGTTTGTAGTGACTCTCTATCTGCGTTGATGAGTATTGGAAAGGGACGTACAAAAAATCATCAAAATATTTTATATGATATTATGGCGGTTCATATTGGGTTTTGTGAACAAAATAAAAAAGTTGTATTATTCAGGACTCCTGCTCATGTAGGTATTGTGGGGAATGAAAGAGCAGACAGGCTGGCTAAGGAGGAGATCAAAAAAGATGATATTGATATGCAAATAAAATTATCTAAATCTGAAGGCAAAAGTATAATCTGGAAAGAAAGCAAGAAGATATGGGAAGTTGGGTGGGAAAATGAAATAAAGGGAAGACATTTATTTAGGATTCAAAATACAGTCAATGTAGAAAGGCTCAGAGGAATAAACAGGAGGGAGGAGATAATTATAAATAGAGTAAGAACCGGGCATAGTTTCCTAAATGGAAATCTTTTTAAGATGGGGAAACACCTCACTGGTTTATGTAGATGGTGTGATGATGTAGAGACAGTAGAACATGTTTTGATTAAATGTGGGAAATATGCAAGCCAAAGAAGATTATTAAAAACGGAACTAGGTGTTAGTAGGGAATTGAAATTTGAGAAGGTGATCGAACAATTGAATAAGATTGAGGGAAAAAAGAAGATATTTCGTTTTTTAAAAAATGCTGGGATCTTTAAGAGAATCTGAGGTGTAGTTAGTAGGAGTCAATAGAGGGCAGTAATGCAACATTAATGGATGCAAGCTGCCGTTAAAACCTAAAGAAGAAGAAGAAGAAGAAGGGGGTATCACTCCAACCCTGGATTTCTGGGTTCAAAACCTAAAAACAAAGTGACAAAGAAGAACAGCAGAATGCGCCAAATCTTCACTTTGTCACAATCTCCTGAGCAGCATGTTGGCGACAGTGAAAAGGAATGACTCCATTTTAACAGGAAGAAACATCCAGCACAACCAGAACCAGGATCAGGATGGGGGGCCATCTACTTCCAACCAGCAGCCAGCTGCTATGGTAAAAACAAGAACAGGTTAACCTGTACTATTGAATGCTGCTTATGTATTTATAGTTCTTGATAAAATAATGTCAAAGTTACCTAAAAGTGTTGAGGATAAACTTAATTATTAAAAAAAAAATAAAGAGTCAGAATGCTTTGACATTAAAAAATTAAGAGACCAAGACAAAAAAAGTAAACAAATAAAAATAACATTTCCTGGGAGAAAAAAAATCATTGGTAGAGAATGAGAGAGAGAAAAGGAGATTTGCTTTCTTGATTTTTGGGATGAAAGATTGGATTGTGTGCATTTGCATGTTGGAGAGAGAAAGAGTGAGTGGATGCCAGAAAGAGAAAGCCTGCGTGTGTTGAGATAAGGCTGGGTTCGTTGGGAGGTTTGTTGTTGTCAGAGCCTGCTGTGTACATGCGCCTGTTTGTCTTACAGATTGTCTTTATATGTGCACACGGAGCTTGTAACTAGTTGCTGATTAATATTTGGAACTGCGAACGGTCATTTCTGAAATCCTGACCCACAATGGCACCAGCCCTGGAAAAGCGTCTCCCCCTCTGTCCCTCCCTCCGTTTACTGCTCATCCTCTGCTTCCCAGAAGTCAGTTCTTTTCCCAGAGTTGAGCATTTAGGCATGTTTAACAATTTTCTGCAGTTGTTTACTTCTTCTTTTTTTTTACAGGAAGATGTAAGCTGTTCCTTATCAGCTTCAAGCTGGGAACAGTACATGTTGCTGAGCTCCTCTGCAGTTCCAAAGAAAACACCACATAATCACAGAAACACACAAACACATAAACCCATTACACATGTGACAAAATGAAGCCGTACAGCAATCTGTTGCTTAATATTTAAGGCATTCAGTGCAATACATAATAATAATAATAATAATAATAATAATAATAATAATAATAATAATAATAATGGTACTCTAAAAGTCTCAAAATGATAATTTAAAAGTCCTCTTATTATATTTTTCTACATATAGATATTTCAGATTGCCTCCTGGTGACTTTGTAGGCAGAGTTTACATGTTCTCCCCATAAATGTGTGGGTAACAGGACCAAACACAAGTAAGTAAAAGGGTAAGTCATTTTTTTACAGTATACCTGTACTGACTCAGGAGACTTCTGTGGAAACAAATGGAGTTGGTCAGAGAGGAGCACTGAAGAATGTAATGGACCAGAATTTGAATTGTGCTCCCAGGGATCACAGTGGAGGCCGGCTTGGAGAGGAGGGCAACGCATTCCAAGGAGGATCAGCTGAGGTAAGCTGAAGTAGGTACAATGAGAGGAGATGGTGTGGAGTGGCAGCACAGAGGCCTAAGGAGGTTTTTTTGTAGCTAAGTTGGTTCCTGGAGGAGTTCCTGGGCACTTTTACCTCTTTGATAATCAGAGAATTAATCAATAATGTGAAGGCCTCAGCCACACATTGGTTAGTTAGTAATGATGTTTTGTGTTCTTAGTTTGCCTAAATCACTATAAAATTTAAATGTCTTTGCATAAGGTTACTTAAGATGTGAATACAGTATGTGCTTCTGTTGTGATACTCTGTCAATTTTTGCCATTTTTGAGAGTTATATTTATTTGACCTCTCATGGGCCCAAAAACTATTTGATTTTTGTGGCATTTTTTAAAACTATTCTTTGAGTGAAATAAAGACCAATATTTAACACTTTAGGCTTTTTCCTGTGTCCTCTCTGCCTCCATTGCTTGGTCTTTCACAATTAAAGTGCTCGGACACCTGTTACCAAATCCTACTGAATGTTCCAGCAACGAGCCTTATCAGAGAAGATCAGCAGCAGGTATTGGCTCCACCCCCTGCTACTCAGGAAGCTGCGGTAAGAGGTCAGCAACACAGGATCTCCAGATTTATTGACCATTAAAAAAGGCTTAGAGAGTGAACAATGAACAGATTGTATTTGAGTTATTTACAAAGTTGGTTGTACTGTGTCATACATTGTCAACATTTGTTTTGATTTATTTATTATTTTTTTAAAGTAAAATTTTTGACAATCACAACTGGTAAAAATTGTAAATGTAAAGTTTTAAATAAAATACTGCAAAGTGTTCAAAAGTTGCATTAATATTGTTTATTTTCTTATTTTGTCCTTTTGGCTGTTCTCTCTTCAGGGGTCACCTCAAGTCCTCCATTTCACTGTGTACCTCCATGTCCTCTAACTGCATCCATTCATCTTCTGTTTGTGTTCATCCTGGCAGCTGAGTCTTTAACATCCTTCTACCAGTATACCCACTGTCCCTCCTCTGGACATGTCCAAACCTCAGTCTGAGCTCCCTCACTTTATCTCCCAGCAGTTCAACCTGCGTTGTACCTCTGATCATCTCTTTCCTAATATTTGTTCTTGTCCCTCTCAAGGAGAACCTGAACAACTTCAGCTCGAACACTTTCAGTTTTGTCTCCTGTCTTTTTGTCAGTGCCACTGTCTCCAAACCATACAACACAGCTGGTGTCACTATCTTGAAAAGCTTTCCTTTGACCTTTGCTGCCACACTTTGGTCACCAGTTTTCTCCACTCTGCCTGGACTCTGTTCTTCACCTCTTCCCATTTTCCTGGGCCCTACTTGAAGTCCTGCACCTGAATAGCTGAAAAAGATTGGTAGGATTCTTTAAAAGTTTACAGACTTTCGTGCTTCCAAGTTGAACTCACTCTGTTGTAGAGGTGACCCCCAGTGTGTCACACAAACACAGTCTGGCAGCCTGTTTACCATCACAATACAGACACTGGCACTTTCCCTCTCTGCCAAGAGGACTCATATTTATGTATTTTTATTATAATTACTAGACAGGACTGTTTTTTTGTAATATATTTTTGCAATGCTCTTGTTTTACCCCTTCTGGCACTTTTCATCCACAAGCCCATATCAAACTGAGCTGCTGCCAACACTTTGCCACTGAGAGTAAAAAGCCAGAAGCAAACAAAAGATAAAAAAACCCAAATGAAATCTGGAGAGAAAGCAAAATCAACACAATGAGAGGGGTTGTTGAATAGAGGCGTGGAAGTGGGGGAGAGTGTTGACTGATGCTAGCTGGTGCTGGAATTTGCTGATTATACAACGGGAACGTGTCGGGATTTGTGTGTTTAATACTCAAAAACTCTACAGGATTGGTCAGATGTTTTTAAAGTGTGATTTTGTGTAAAGGTTATAAACAACTAATATCTTGCTTGTTGTAGATAGGTCTCTGAAACATTTCAGTTTTAGGAAACAGAGTTTAATTTTAATTACACTGAAGAGGTAACTTGTCTGAACAGAGCCATATTCAAAATGATTTACTACTTTAAAAAAACAATGCCTGTCTCCAAATGTCCATAGTGGTACAATGAAAACATGAATTTTTACACTTGTACACCTTTTATAATTTCAAATTTAATGGTTATTTATGCAAAAATGTAATTATTTTCCTGCATTCTCAGGCTGCACAAATAGTGGGGGAAATTGGGGACAGTTGCAACATTATGTGGGGGTGTTTGCAGTATATTAATATTTAATTGTTAACATAAATTTATTATTATTATAACATTTTATTGCTATAATTGTAAAAAATGTAAGTTATGACATTATTTATTTATCATTTTTGATCAAATGACAATTACAGATTTGCTTGGATGAGTAGTTTTTATACACAGATGTCAAAGACTCAAACTGACATGGAGGATGGAGCAATCTGAGACATTTAACTTTTACTTTGCCTATTGTCAGTTCACCTGAATCTGTTGGCTTTTTCTCTGCAAAGTGGGGCGTCCAACTGTGCACTACGTGCCATCACTCCAGCTTGTTTCTAAATATAAAGGACATGTTGCAACCATCCCCTGTCAAATGTTCCCGGTCTCTGTGTTAGTTGGAGCTGTAGCACTACTTTGTGCTCGCAAAACATGATGTTCTATATAAATAATCTATCCAATCCCTTTTCTGTACCTCCAGGAATGTGCAGGAGACAAGGACAGGTTTAAGTCCATAACAGGACCACAAAGAGACAAATGAGGCAAACAACCGTTCACTCTCTCACTTCCATCTATGAACAATTACCAATCAACCTGACATGCATGGTTTTGGTCTGTGGGAAGAGACAGGGAGAATGGTCAAACTCCACACAGAAAGGCAGGGAGGCGATCATGTAATCTTGCTGTGACAGTGCTAGCCACCACACTGCTGCATAAATAAATAACACACTGCACCAGAGGTATCTAATGTACCAACAGCAAAGAGGTGAGCTCCAAGTTGTTCATCAACAAGGATCAGCTGGCTCCTCCCTGCCGCTCAGGAGCTGCAACAATAAAAAGGGTTACGAGCAGACTACAATCCTACCTTACAAACATTTAGCCCACTGAAAAACTTTAAATACTATACTGACTGTTCTCATTCTTCTTTCTTTCTTCGGGAATTGAAAGGATTTGGCTTCACACACAGGTCAGGAAAACTACAGATACACTAATTAATTCTAACTTTAGTTTTCTGGCCCTGTTAACAATAAGATACGCTCATACACAACTTGCACCACTGAACACTGATTTAAGTATTTAAGGAGCTGTCCTCTGATGTAATTTTGTGAAAAATAGAGATTGTGGGGTAGCAGGAGTCAGCATTCTCTAGACATTCTCTCTTCTTGTTAACAAAATATTTACACTGCTCTCATTACACAGATAATACCCTGCCTCGTACTAATGAGCCATGTCTAACACGGGTGTAGAATTTGCTTGAGTAGAAAACAAATGCATTTATGCTAAATGAAAATTTATTTGAACACCATGAAATTAGATTAGTTCATCAAAATATGTGTTATTGAGGTTATGTCATATGATGAGCTGAATGTGAGTTTACTTGGTGTTATACAATTACTGGGAAACCAATTTTTATTAGGCTTAATTAGACTCTGATATTAAATAAGAACAATTAAAACAGGCACTTAGAATATTCATTTAAGAAAACAAGGTTTTGTTATATCCAGAAAAGATCCCAACTAAAACCTGCAACTTCGGTCCCTGTGCAGTGGTTCATTGTAGCTTTGACCAAACATAGAACTACTATTATTTAAATGTACTGTGTAAAAAACAACACCCCCCCCCCTGAAAAATCTATTTATTTTTCAGTTTTCCTGTTCAGTTTTTGCAAATACTGTATGTATATGTTATGAGGAGCAAAACATGTTGATCGGAGGATAGAACTTTGTTAGATTAAAGCTCTTTAAAAAATCAATAAGTTACAATAAATGTGCAACAAATAGACTTATTTGTGTTCACTTTCATTTATTATTTCAGCAAAGTAAAACAAATTTGTTATCAGATACGCTAAAAAATGTGGTGGATTTACTTAAACAAAATTATATCAGCTGGTTCTATTTGATTAATCCCTTAAATACATGGAATATGTAAATTCACTCATTTTTTGAGTGAATAAAAAACTTGCCTTGTTTGGTGCTTAAATTTTATCACAGGGAATAAAGTTTCTTTACATGAAAAATATTTTTTTCTCTTAAAATGCACCAGTAAATATCCATCCATCCATCCATTTTCTGTACACGCTTCTTCCTTTTCAGGATTGCGTGGGTCACTGTTGCCCATTTTCAGCAGTCACAGTGCGAGGGGTGGGGTACACCCTGGACAGGTCGCAAGTCCATCACAGAGACACACATAGAGACAAACGAGACAAACAACCATTCACTCTCTCACTCACACCTAGGGACAATTTAGAGTTATCAATTAACCTAACAGTCATGTTTTTGGTCAGTTATTCACATAACGTGAAGAGAATCACATTTCTTTCTCTACGTCTCCAGACGGCGTGTAACATCACCAGAACTAGTTGAAATGACAGAATAATTACAACTTAACCGATAGTAGCAACACGTTCCTGATAACTTCTCTCCATTTTCCTGAGATGTGTGTCCCTGCGAGTTTGCGACTTTACTTCCTGTTTACTACAGACGTAACGTCAACGTCTGACGTAATTACTTTGTGTAGTCTGGTTGATTCACTCCAAGCCGGTTGATGGAAACATGTCTGATTCGCATCCCCCCCCCATTTTGCGACATTTAAAAAATTAGCTCAAAATTCGAATTAAAATCGGACGGAAACACGGCTAATGATTCAAACACTCAGCTCTACAATCCCCTGCTCCAAACAAAGGAATGCTGCTTCCTTTAGCTTTTATCCTTCTTGATGCTCCAAACTATGTCATCCTTCAGGAAGCCATTAAAATACGACGTCAACTGGAAGATAGCACACAAAAACATATTAACTTCCAATAAAAGTCTGTTTTTACTTTACTTTGGTAAAAGCTTAAACGGGGTTGGTGCTTTCGCTGACCTACCTCTTTAAAAATAAAGTCCCTCGTGGTGCTGAGGTCGCAGAGGAGAAGAGTTTCTGAAGAGCACAGCATCGACAGACTGAGCGTCAGATTCTCAGGGACTAAGGGACGAAACAGAAACATTTGATGTTCAACACAGGGGCTACCAAAGTGAAGCTAAATGTGGATGTCACTTTTAAAATGCTGAGTTTTGATTTTATAGACATTTATTTGGGTAAAAATCAACAATCAATTGTCCAAATCTAAACTTTTTGGTCACATTTCCAAAAGGTATTGTTGCTACAGTGAAACACGGTGGTGGCAGCGTCATGGTGTGGGGTTGCTTTTATTTTTATTTAGCTGGAAGTGTGTTTTCTGTCAGAGCGGATGGAAGGATGAAAAACTTCACAATTAATTTTTGACCTGAAACMCTGAAATGTCTGCTGAAAATCTGAAGACGTACGGCCAAACCAAACCAAACAATGAATTCACCTAAATCTGATGTCATAAAAAAGCAGTGTGGTGATGTGAAAAGYGTTGGGAAAAAAAAGATCTGAGGCACTTTAGGAACCATAAGTGCTAAACTCCTAAAATTAAATCATAACTTRATTAAAATGGTTGTTTCGGGGTGTGCAAACTTATGCTATCAGCATCTATAGGYTGAGTCAAAAGTCTCAGGACACARTTTTCTTGTTGCAGAAGTGACAGAAAACATCAATTATCTGAAACACCGAGCTATGGGTGAAAGGTTTTCAAAAGTGGGGGGCCACCAGGAGGCGCCAAGTGTGCCTCGGAAAGCTGCAGGGAAGATAAAAAGAAAGCTAAACAAAAATAAATAAATAAATAAATCTAATAAATAG
>NW_013952557.1:973053-981148 GCF_001266775.1 Austrofundulus limnaeus | reverse complement strand
CACACACACACACACACACACACACACACTGATTTAATGTTGGTCATTGTGAGGCACAGGTCAGGCAGGGTTTGCAGTGTGTGACTGTCCATAAAACGGAGCATCTGGAGCATACCTGTGGACAAAAGCAGTGCAACACCAGGTCAGACATCCCCCCCCCCACTCTCTCTCTCTCTCTCTCTCTCTCTCTCTCTCTCTCTCTCTCTCTCTCTCTCTCTCCATCTTTCAGTTGTTCTCATCCCGACATCATATCTCTTCTCTCCACAGCTCTCGTTCTGGCCGGCTCAATCGCAGCACACTGGCTCTCTTTTCTTAGCAAACCTTTCTCTCATCCATTATTGAGACTTGTTTTTTTTTCCTTGAGTCTCAGAATAAAGCAGGAGAACAGATCTTTTGAATTTTTAATGGCCCACATAAAAGATGCATCATTAGTCATTTCTCTACAATACGAGCTGGTAAACTTTTTTTTTTTTCGAGGAGGGACACGACATGCCCCGTCACAGGATGACAGGAAGAGGAGCCTTTTGGCCAACAGTCCAATGACTGGAAAAGTCATATAAATCATTTGTTTATGCTGGCTCTGCATAACGCTTTATTGCATTTTACTGACAAGAAGTCAAGAAAAGTGAGAGGAAGTTAGGTTGTGAATAGAAATATTACCATCTTTTTCTTCTGTTGATGGATTGAGTAATTGCAATGAAATTTTTGAGGGAAAAAAACGAGGCATCTGCTGTTGACAGATTTTTTTTTTCATGAAAAATACCATTTTGAAATTTAGCTTATACCTCAGCTGATTGGTAAAATAATCACTTAAACTAAGTCAATGAAGCCCACTGACAAATTCACTGTGAGTTTTTGTGTAGCCCCTTTTTTTTTATCACGTACAAAAAACAAACATTTGTCCTTAAAAATCTGTAAGGTGCAACAATAGTATATCAGGTTGTGTATAAGTTGTCCTTTGTGTTTATTTTGAGGTTTGTTCTTTGGTTGTCATGTTTCACTCCCCTATGTTTTGTGATTTGTGTGTTTGGTCATGCCCCTCATGTTTTTAATTTGTTTAGTCTTTGTGTGCCGTTACTCACGTCTCCTCCATCACTTTCTGCTCCCCCAGTCAGCCTGCCATGTCTACACACACCTGCCCNCACACACACACATCTTATTAAGCTCATCTGTCTACTATTTTGTTTAGTTTATATAATTCCTCAGCCTGCATTCATTCCTCAGTGGAGCATTGTGCATTTCATACGCAGCATCCAGGCCTCCCTGTGCTTCTTTGTGTCACTTTGTGCATTCCCATGCTCCATCCTGTTTGTCGTTTTTGCTGCCTCAACAGTAAGTTTAATGTTTTTTAAGTCTGCACTCTCTAAAACTGTGAGAAGAAAGTCAAAGTGGTATTTACTAAATGCATCATGGATAATACACCAACACGGGAAGAAAAAGACACTCTGGATATTAGATCAGTATCAAACAAAGATGCTTATTTATTTCAGGCACAAGTAAAACAACTGTTCTCTGACCTCCCAATTATTTGAATCCAAAATATTTTTGATGCATGTGATTGGACCATCTCTAGTGCTTGTGGAGTTATCTCGGGGAAAAAAAATGTTACGATGTGGTTGTTCATCCCCATCTTCACTCATCTGTAACTCATCCTCTCCCCGCTGATCCATCGACAATGCACCACAGCTACTTAAACAGCAGCCATCTTTTGTTTGGAGAGACTCACACCCATACCTCAGTTCTGGTCTACTCCTTATGGGATTTATTTGCAACCAGACAGTAACTTTTCCAAAAGACAGGAAAAGCTAAACTATGTGGAGAACAAGAGGGCATATAAAAAGTATAAAAAGAAAAATCAGTCTGGAGAGATGCACACAATGTGTCTGCTCAAGTGCATTTTTCAAGTGATGCAAAATAATATGAGACACATTTTTATGATTGCTCCATTCAATGTCATTTCATTTCTGTTTGCTAACCTGACGACGTTACTTGAAACAGAGTAAAAGGTTTTAAAGCAACAGTGCAGCAATCAGTTAGAAGTTATAAGACTGGATGATCTGCATCCATCTAGTTATCCAGATTATAAATACTAAAGGCTCCCCTGAAAAAGGGAAGGCAGAGCTTTTCCATTTTCCTGTATACACACACCCACTGCAGCCTTTGTGGTGATGGTGGGGGTGGTGCGGGTGGGGGTGATTGTGGTGGTGGTGATGGTGGGGTTGGTGGTGGTGGGTGTTTGAAGCAGTCAGGGACTTGGAGCCAAAGAGGGTCATATATATTCCTACAAGCCTGTCATCTGAGGTTTCTGGTCTCATTTGCCTGTTTGTGTGTGCAGATTTGCAACAGCTTGTTAAAAGTACTCTGATTTATACAGTATGTGTTTCTTTTTAAGTGTTGCTTAGTTTTAAATTAGAGTTTAATAGTTACAGTTACTCACAGTAAACATATTAACACAGAGAGACGTGTAACATGTATTTTGATGAAATCTTATTGCCTGTATTGTTTAAATAAGTTGATTTTTGGTGGCTTCTTATAGCAGGCGTCATATATCTATAAGTGTGTAAATGCATATCAAGCATTCACATTTCGTTTCACAATTTTTGTGCTATTTTACTAATTTACATCAAAACGTTCAGCTCCTTCAGGACATTTCAACTATGACTTGTGCTACTTCAGCAATTTATACTTTTTGAGACATTTAAATTTCTCTGCCATGTTTCTGTAATTGAAAATGAATGAAGATATTTTCAAAATCCTTAAAACCCTTCAGTATGTTTATAAATCTTTATTGTACGCTTTACCTTTTATTCTGGTTCTATTTTTTTACTCATTTGTACTAATTTCAATTTTCTTCGGTTTTTATTCAGCTGATTTTAGATTTTTTTGTTTCCTGCTATTCTTCTAATTCCAACTATTTTGTGCTTCTTTCTGCTATGTTAAGCTTTTTATGTGTCTTTCAGCTGTTTTCTGCTAATTTCAGCTGATTTTTGTGTTTTTAACTAATTCAAGCTTTTTCGGCTAAATCCACCTTTTTGCGAGACTTTCAGCTTTTTCTTAATTCAGCAAGCATGTGCTCTTTCGGTTTCTTTGTGCTAATTTTAGCTATTTCTGATACTTTTTAAATGTATCATTAGGCTAGTTTCAGCTTTTTTGCTATTCAGCAAAAAATCTTTTAGCATTAAGCGCTGCATTTTAGCAGGAAAGGCGCGTTCTCTAGTTTTGTTTGCTTTTATATTCGCCCAGCCTTTGCTTTCTCAATGTTGTCTGCCGTCCATCAATAGAAAGGAAGTGAGGTATTCTAGTAGAACCAGGACAGGGACGGGTCCTGTGCTCTAGTTTCTGGAGTTAAACTGGCAGCACTTTTTGCCACAGGCCTTGGCTGGTTCTGAAAATCAAGGAGGATCCATTAAGGGACCTGTCCTGATCTATATCAGTGTCTCGAAGTGAACTTGTTTTAACAAGAGGCAAAAACAGCCACAGCCTTGAAGGACATAATAATGTACATGATGATTCACAAATCACAAAAAATGGCTGTTTTACGACTTCATTGGTTTTTATTTTAAATTTACCAAGCTTTCAAACAATGTTATTTTCAAAGTCAAAAGAATAGGGAGTACATTTCTTTAAAAAAAATCCCCCGAGCTGTGATATTTTCCAGTGTGAACAAGGCAGGTGTCTTGTATCTGTACACACACATATGCAGACTGTATAGCCCGTGGCAATGGACAGAAATAGAACCAACAGCCTGGCAATGAGGTGTCAAGAGACGAGGAGGAAAAGGTTCAATGAAAAGGAGGAGCAGCACAAGCCCAGCAAATGAAAGAGGGAGGGAACCAGCAAAATTCCTTCAGAACAACAGGAGAGAAACCAAAGAACATCTATAGTCATATATGACAAAGGTGAACGTCTTCTGTCTTCATTTTAACCCAATTTCATTCCCTCTCTTATGGCGATGAAGTTCTAATAGGGAATTGATTTTCTACAGAGACGCAGAGCAAGAACAGCGGTGACCCCCTGACCCCATCGCTCATGGTAGGTGTGGCAGGAGATGGTCCTCATCCCTGAGAATCAATGCGGCACGCTCCAAAAACCACCCTCTGTCCAATTCAGAGGCGCAAACGTGTCATCAGTGCATCACCCCGGCATACATCTCTGTCAGAACTGACAGGACCTTCCCTACCTGCCCCCTCCCCTGTTGAATAAGACAGGCATTTCTTCCAAATCAGTGAAATGGTGCAGAAGCGGTGGAAAACAGGTGAACCCCCTTCTAGTCTCCGTAACCCCGAGTCTGAAAGGCAAGACCCCCTGTGAAACTTCATCCGAAGACCTTCATCTATTTGTCAGTAAAGAAAAGACAGGAGGTAAAGAAGGAGGGGGTGGTATCAGAGCCAGCAGCCAGCTTCCCCTCCCTCCTCGGATGCATAATTCAGTGTTTCTCTCACAACAGCCTGAGCTTCGGTGAGCTCAGTTCCCCCGGCCATGCGGCCAGCAGTCTGCTAATATGAAAGAAGCTCAGAAGCCACTCTGTTGTTCCTTCAGGCTTTCTGGCTCTACACACTCTCAGTCATACTTGTATGATTTATTCATACTTGTTCATCCATGGCGGGAGACTCAGACCCCAGCGGACAAGTTGGGGAAACATTTTTGTCCTTGGCATAGGAAGTGTGTCGGCATCACTGTGGGTTGTCAGAGTGACACTGGAGTAGCTTAACCTCCCACTGGTGGTTAGTTTTACCGCTCCTGCTGGGAGGCCTGCTGCCGCCAGTGTACGACAACCCTGCCCTGGCCTCAATATGCAACCAAGAAGGAAAGCATGGAGGACAAGAACACACTGTGTGTGATGCTTCCTGTTCCATCAATTCCAAACAAAATTTCTTCACTTCACAAAAAATGTTTGCATGTGATAACATGTGCCTTTTTGTGTACTGATCCAAAACTTATTCCCGTGATTTTCGACACAGTAAACCCAAAATTTGGCTTTCACCTTCAAAACACTTTTCAGATAGTATTTTGTCTGCAGAGGGAAGGAGAGCAGTGATGTTGAGTGAGACCTAAACTAAGCCACTGGACTAAATTTTATCTCCCTGAAGGAGTATATTATTGAAATCTGGCATCACTGCTGCCATGAAACTGAAGCTGTCCAGCTGGCTTTGCTACCACAGTCTTGTGAGAGCATTTAAACCAGCTGGTATTTTCCAGGACAAGGTACCAACCAATGTTAGATTCAATATTGTCCTCAGCATTGTTGCTTTTTCCAAGTGGTTTTTGCTTGAAACTGTGAAAAGGTTTGGAATTACATTTTAGGTTTCTCCACGTCTGGATAATATGGGAAAAACAAATAGATGAGGGAAAAAAATTAACTACATTTTCTGAAAGCTAAAACATTTAATAGTCAAACAAGCCAAATGCTTTTCACCATAATGATTATTTTAAAAAGTATTCAGCGAGCCCCCTATTTTCACAGGGATTATGTTTTACTTCTCACGAATTGTGAAAAAAAAAAAAATCCAATATTGGACACGGTCCAAAAAACAGCCTTTATATGCCAATTTTTAGAGCTTAAACTCTAAATACGCTTCCAATACATAAACTAAACTGTATAAAGTAAATTAAATTTAATAAAAATACAGTAAAATGTACGAGCATTCACCAAGATGAATATTTACTGTCCAGCAAAAAGGAGATTTACAGATTTGTAGTATTCCAGATCACTGCAACGTTGCACATTGTGCTTTTGTTGACGCCATAATGGCACTTTGTAATTCCTGAAGTAAATCTAGTAATTTGACCTTCTTGTGGAGCATCTTAAAGACTTTCTTGTGCTTCGGCTCACTAGAGGAAGTCTTAAAAGGTGCAGCACCTTTGGGTTGCATTTTAATGTGGTAAGAACCAGAAAATAAATTTAAAAAATAAAAGGGCTAATCAATTATCCGTTAGCAGTTATAAGCATCTGCATTTTACGTCTGTTTCTATTCCCTTTGCTCAACACAGCTGCTGACTGGGAGTTGTTGATGTTTTAGGAAGAAGCTATGATGGTTGCTTCATTTTCATACTCAGAATGTTCTGTCAAGTGGAAATTTATCAGACAGTGGAACAGATTTGATGTCCTAAAACATTTGACAACATATTCCGTACAGTTTTTCAGAAACATACAAAATATTATAAATACTAAAATTACAATAAAGTTGAACTGAAAAAGTTACAAATCTGGCAAGCACACTCAAGGGTTTCTCCAGGTTAAGCTTTGTTTGTTTCCTCAGAGCGTACATCAACCCGCGGAGCACGCGCTAAAGTAGTGAAGCTAAAAAGCTATCATAATGACTCTCAGAGTGCAAAACAGCAGCTACAGTCATGTAAAAACTCTTTAGAGTTCAACAATGTTCAAAAAAAAGTGGCATCTGCAGCTCCCTGGACCCACAGAAACACACTCCTCCGTCATCTCTGCCCCAGCCGGCTGCAGCTCATCTCTTCACAAATAGCCCCTCTCTCCCCTGAAAATGAACCCTTTAGGACACAGATATTATAGCTTTACTCCCCAGAGCAGCAAAATATTGCTTTCAGTGATTGGTTATGTCTCTTTTAGTTTTTTACAATTATATTACTTATATTTTACAAGGATTGGAGTTCTTCTGAGGTAATACAAAGATGATTAGTACAAAGATGATGTGATCTGAAGATTTTATGGTTTACAGATTCTTTAAAAAATATTAGTTGGTATTTATTCTAACAAAACATTGTATGTTGAAAATTACAGATATGTTCATTTCTACAAAACTGTCAAATATATTTACAAAATACACAGAATTTCAATTGTTACTGATTCAGATTAGCAAAAACCAAATACTGCTTTATGTTTAAATATCTGTTTCATGTTGTAAAAAAAATCCTCCAACCATTCTGTCCTTCTTCCTAATAAGAGTCAGGGTGAGAGCAGGAACCTGTCTCAGCAGCCTTTGGTTGAAAGCAGGGCACACCTGGACAGGTCTATCACAGGGACACAGACAGAAAACTGTCCATCCTTCTAGTCATGCTAGAGTCACACAGAGAACTCCGGAATCTTTTAAAACTGAAAACTCTCAGATCTGAGTTGTAATCACTTATCATTAATAACAATTTATCACATCAACCATTGTCCATTATTATTGATCTTTTTCGTGAAAAGTTTTTAACATTAAGATGTAATCAGGCAGACATACAGTATATGCACATATACATTTATTATTATTATTAATACTGTAACTAAAGGTGAGCCGTGCAAATTTATGTTTATATCAAACAAGTAGTCCCTCGCTAAATGTTTCACAATAACACATATTTACATTACATTATGTCATATTTTCAAATTTCTTGTTAACATTAACATTTTTGGGCTGTTGGTGGGCTGCCAAAACAGCCTAAACACTGGGCTTAGCCGGTTTTCTGGGGGAAACCCTGAACTATATATGTCTTGTTTTTAGTCTCAGTTTTAGACCCCACCCAAAACAGTCAGTGTCCAAATATCAATCAGTCAACAAATTATCCTGACACATCTCAGCATTCCAGGTGGAAAAATCAAAAACACAAATAAGTAAGTCCTCTGGACCAGAGAAGCTGCCCAGTATTCGAGTAGTACTATGAGCTGCCGAGTACTCGATGAGGTTGGGGAGTCTGGATAACGACGCTGCGGGAGGTCTTCATTTTAGGGGCTCCTGTCCATTTTTTGGTTGCAGCGTTGTACAATTCCACTCAAAGTTGCTGCGAGGGGAGATCATTGAGGCCACGTTACTCCAGGTGTTAGTGCGAGAATTGTAGGCCTCAGCAGAGCCCTGACCATTCCTGCCATCAAAACCACCTACCTGAAAGGGAAAAAATGAAAGTCTGATCACTCATGTGTTTGAATATATTGAGACAGTTTCTCAACTTCCTGTAAAACCGTACCTATTGAAAAGAAACCAGTAAAGAGTTAAATTGCAGCCGGATGAAAAGTTGTGTGTGTGTGTGTGTGTGTGTGTGTGTGTGTGTGTGTGTGTGTGTGTGTGTGTGCCTGTTAAAAAGGAAGAAGGCAGCAATACGAATCTTAAAAAGGCAAGCGCATTCTCCATTTTTTTTTTCACCT
>NW_013952557.1:967725-973028 GCF_001266775.1 Austrofundulus limnaeus | reverse complement strand
GTGTGTGTGTGTGTGTGTATGTGTTTGTGTGTGTGTGTGTGTGTGTGTGTTATGAGCAGAGCAACATTGAGCAGACTAACTCAATTCAAAGAACATTAGACTAATATCTCAATTAACTAATAATTAGTTATGAACTGTTATTAGTAAACTAATAAACATTGTTGAACTAATAAAATGATTAAGGTATATTTATTAAAAACAGAAGATGTAAAAAGATAAAAGTTTAAGCTTTGATTGAAATATATTCTATTAATGCTAAACCATAATTTCTAAACATTTCTAAACATCATAACAACAAATGCATAGCTATAAAATAACTATTACTGAAGAATCCTTAAAATTAAAGACAAAGTCAACACATTTTAAAGGGGTTTATGCATTCGAATTACACATGTTCAAAAGAACAGCAATAGTAGACAGAGTATTTGTTTTGACTTGTTTTATCAGCAAAAAAACAAATCCTTGAGACACAAAATCTTTCCAAAGAGAAAGAAGGGACAGAGGAGAAAAGGCTTGTTTTTTATAGCTCTCCATGAGAGCTGAAAGAGTTCAGTCTAGGAGGAGAGGGCTTTGACCTCAGGTGGTCAAAGGTCAATCAGTGGTAAGATGAGGTGAGGTGAAATGGGCGTTACCACTACACTGTAATAAACCCTCTCATGAATGTACAAACTGCCAAATAATTCGTTTTCTTAGTGTTTAGTGGAACTGATTATTGTAGACATCATCTATATGTGAACTGTGGTCAGAACATACAGGTCTGGATCTCACAGTCTGATCATAGAGTAAATATAATTTAAACATGCAACCTGTGAGTCAGCAGCTTTTTCTGGACTTACTGCATATATGAGGCCTTCGTATGCAATAACTCCTACTCCACTGTGCGGACGGTTCATGGGGGTGATCGCTGTCCACTGATTGCTCTCTGGGTTGTAAAACTCAGCTGTTTGCAGCCACACACGCCCATTAAATCCACCACATGTGTAAATCTAAAGACAAACAGATATTCATTATAGTAAGTGTAAATAGTTCCTTAAATGGTCACAGCTTAGAGCAGTGGTTCCCAAACTTTTTATCTTCTGACCCACAAAATATCCATGGCAAAATCTTGTGACCCCACATATTACTGGTCTGAGTACACAAACTTTGTTAATAACCCTAAAAAACACAGGCTTTTTGACAATCTAAACAGCTTGTACACAAATATAAATACTTATTTATTCGTTTTTGTGTGTTTTGTAATAGTTATAGGGAAAATATTACATCAGCATTAATTTTATTACCCTTTAAATTGATTTCTGGAGATTATCCAAGGTGCTTCATGACCCATAATTGGGTCCCAAGCCCAACTTTGGGAACCAAAGTGCAGTGGTTCCCAAACTTTTCAGCTTTTGACCCACAAAATAACAGTAGCAGAGACCTGTGCCCCCAACTATTTTTGGATGATAAACATTTATATCAGGTCAACAAAACATGGGCATAACAATATTTTTATACTACATTTATCCATTTTAAATACACTAACCAACTAAGACAAAAATGTAACTAATTCCGAAAACCTTTTCAGGACCCCACCTTGATGTTTCGGGACCCCACCTTGGGTCCCGACCCCAACTTTGGGAAACACTGGCTTAGAGAACTGACATCCAAACCTGGTCCTCGAGACTCGCAGTTTTGCTTGTTTCTCTGCTCAAACAAACCTGATTCAAAGACTAAATTATCTCTTTACGTTCTGCAGAATCACCCATTCATTAAAATCAGGTGTGTTGGAGCAGATAAACCTATAAAACATGCAGCATATTGGCCTTTGAGGACCTGGTTAAGAGAAAAGAGTTTCATTCTGACTAGAATAATGAGTCAGTGACTGCCAGTCTGGTTAGATTCATTCAGAGAGCGTTCTACAGCAGGTAAGATTTCAGATGTTTATAAAATTTCCACAAAAATTATTTTAATGCACAACCACCTACCTTGTTCTGAAAGGTCGTGCTGCTCGCATCACTCTTTTGCTCATTCATCAGTGCAATTTGGCTCCACTGGTTGGTCTCGGGGCGATAATGTTCTGCAGAGTTGAGTTGTACTTGGAAGTTGTACTTCCGAGCCTCCCATTGCGTAGATGCATCCGTTTAGCACAGCCACGCTCACGTAGCAGCGGCGAAAGTACATGGGTGACACCTCCACCCAGGTGCGTGTGACATGGTCAAATCTGTGGACGCTGTTGAGGTGCTGCATCCAGTTGAAGCCGCTGACGCAGTAGACATACTCACCGAGGAAGGCTGTGCCGTGATAGGCACGAGGATGCTTGAGTTCTTTTGTCACATTCATCCAGCTGTCAGCATAGATGTTGTAAGCTTCACTATTTTTGAATAGATTATCACTGTCCCAGCCTCTGAAGGTCAGGAGGATGGCACTAGGCATGCGGTGCATGTATATGGGATTATCATTGTGGACTAAACGTCTCCTCGATGGGACAGGTCGATGAGTGATTTGATCGATGATGGTGTTGGCGATGGATTTGCACTTTTTACTTTACTGTACGAGGTTGTTGGTGAGCACTGTGGTCCTGATGTACTCCACATCCATCAGAGCCAGTCGGATCTAAACAGAGGAAACAAATGCCATATTTTAGCCTTTTACACAAATTTAAACACGATTAAACCTCCTTACTTACTGGTATAGACCAAAGTCTATAAAAAAGACAAAAAGTGGTTACGTTTTAGTCCAAATCCTAATTGAATTAAATGATCTATTAATTACTTGCATGTCCCCAGTAGGCTATCTCTAGAGAACCTTGTGTGGGTTAAGACCATGTATTTGTCAGAAAGTTTGTCTCTGAGGAAAACAATCAGGATTGCAGCCCCTTGTGACATTATAAGGAGATAAGTATTGCTCCCAGCAAACAGCTCTGTCTGAGCTCCTCTCTGTCCCTCCACTGAGCTTTCACTGAGCGACAGAGAGGATTTAAAAAAATACAGCCACCGCAACGCTGCTCAGTAGGTTTTCGGATACCATTTTGTATTCTGTAGATTGTTATTTAGTCTTTGCTATCATAGTTTTTTTTAGAACCATGAGTGACTTGCAAGAGACAGAACTGCTAGTCAGCACCACAGGAGGCTGCTGATGAAGTTGTGGTCATGATTTCCATGTGTCACTTCACGCTACCACGTCCTTAAATTTGACATTGAAGCGATGATTTGGTTGTTTTATTTTTTTAGACCAACTTTCTGGAAACAAAATTGCACAAAGACACAATCATTAAAAGACAACATGATCACTGAAAACATCTTCATACAACCCTGATTCTAAAATGTTGGATTATTGTGTAAAATGTAAAGTAAAAAACTGAACATAATGTTCTAATGAGGAGCATTCTCAAAATTTTCCAGTTTTTAGATGCAGACTGCCCATCTTTACTTCTCAGAGGTTTAACCATTCAAACTAATCTGATTTTTCTTTCAAAATTGTAGTTTCTTCGTTTAAACATTTGATATGTTTTACTTCATTTATTTAAAGGGAAAAAGGGGTTTGTGAGATTTTCAAATCCTTGCATTATGTTTTTATTTATATTTTGCACAACATCCCAACTTTTTTATGAAGTGAGTTTGTAGAGATAAGCTCACTGATTTTTTTTGCCACAATTAAATAAAAACAATAAAAAACTTGAACAATTTTTTAATCCATCACAGCAAACTGAGGATCAGACCAAATGACCCAAGTACTTTTTTTGATTCCTGCTTTTTATATATGCTGCTTTAAAGTCTCACTTTTACCGCCATCACACCGGCACTGCAACAGTTTCTCACAATACCACTTATGTTATTAAACTGCACTGTCTCACTTTGTGAACGCCAGTGYGAGGGAACTAAAGCTTTGATTGCACACTTAAAGGAGCACATAGAAGAGGGAAGGCATGTGGCTTGTCCACTGAGAGGATGCCAGTGTGTTTTCTGTAAAATCGACATTTACCTCCCATATGTCTAGAAAACACAAACGTTTAGAAGATGTGTTTTGTCGTTCAACCACAGACACTCAGAGAGTCCAACTACAAGTGCTGCCGCACAAGAAGCTGCCAGTGTTTCAGATACAGAAATACAAAACATATATGAATTATACATGAATTGGGACAGATGTATACACTGAATAGACTACTGAAAACTTCTGTTCATCAGTGTACTTATGCAGATATTGTCTGTTAATGCAAACTGATTTTCAGGGTGCTGATCCAGCAGTATGTGGACCTCAGCGGACTCCAGAAAACTACAGATCTGCCACTGAACAKCTTGAAAGAGAAGACGTTTCAGAAGTACATGGGATAAAGTTCAGGTCTGTATTTAACTCTTTACAAAACTTTGATGTTTGCACACCTGGCATGCCCCCATGTCTCGGTAATGACGTCTTTGAGGGTGTCCTCTCATGATCTTGCTGTTTACCTCAAGTATTTCATCAACACAAAAAAATGGTTCACTTACACAAATCTGAACAGGCGCATCAAGCAGTTCAAATACAACGGAACAGATGTTTCATCCAAACCTTGTGAGGTCAGTCCAAAAGCACTGAAACTTGGTGGACAAGCTGTTCACAATTGGAACTTTTTGAGACTTCTTGCTTGTGTAATGTCATATTGTTTCCCACACTGGTACATGGTAAAGGGCCTGTGCTTATATAGCATTTTATCTTGTCCAGAGGACTCCATTGTGCTTCACTATTGACCCTTTGCACCCACGTGACAAAGTCATGTGATACCGGCATGTTGGACGACAGAAGACACGGAGCGGTGTATTGAATTGAATGGCAGCGATTGTTTTTTGAAGTTATTTTTTTGTTTTTGCCATGTTTTCTACTTGTTCAAGTTTAGATAATTTTTCTATGGAAGTCGCACACCTAGTTGGGGCTCACAGACAGTGTTATTTACAGAAGTTGGACATACAGCGGGTATAAGTATTGAACATGCCACCATTTTTCTCAGTAAATATATTACTAGAGGTGCTAATGACATGAAATTTTCACCAGATGTTGGTAACAACCCAAGTGATCCATACATACAAAGAAATCAAACCATGCTGTTCATCTCTCTGTACACAAAGTGACCAAAACAAAAATTATTCCAGATCCAAGTGCTAACCTTCTAGGTTCCTCACAGTAATATTTAAGTAAGTTTTAACAAATTTTCAACAACTTTCGTGTTGCTTTAAACAACAGCATATTACTAGCAACCACCCTCTCTCCTCAGCTCTGCTACGAGCGTCCAAGTACACTTCGCTGCAGCATGCAGAACGGGGCGGTGACAGACCTTTCCGTCAGTCCCATTC
>NW_013952557.1:965780-967331 GCF_001266775.1 Austrofundulus limnaeus | reverse complement strand
TACGATAATTATCGTACACCTGGCAACACTGACTTCAACGTGAGTAGAAGAAACTCTCTAACTTCTTCCTTTCTTCTTCCTTTGCTCTCTTAATCCCGCGCAACCTTCATTTCCGGAATGCAATAGTCCCATTTCCATATAAACTATGGGACTGACGAAAAGGTCTGTCACCGCCCCGTTCTGCATGCTGCAGCGAAGTGTACCTCCGAGCGTCTGAATAAGAAGGCGCGGGACAGGAAGTGACCTCACACAGACGATGAACTTCAAAACAAAAGTTCCCAAAGTTAAAATAAAAAAATAAATAAACTGTAAATGGAACAAATGACAAAATAAGGAACAAAACAGGATTTTGGTGAATTATAACATGGAAAAAGAAAACCCAATAACCCTGTTACACTAGCATAAATTTTGGGAAGACAGTGCAGAGCACATATCCTACCTGGGGGAAGCACAGCAGTAACAGTAAAATCAGCAAGTTAGCAATCTGTTTGTGTTTTCCTTCAGAGTTAAAGAGTGATGGTGATTCTTTTGTTGCTCTCACTGACCTCAGTTCAAACTTCTTGCTTTGACGTCCAAACTAATGACACATGGTAACGGCTTGTTAAATAGCAGAGTAGCTGCGACAGAGTGGCAACTGGGGTGAATGGGTCAGAACTGCTCAGAGTCTGGACAACCATCTATCTAAATGATGATGATGAGATTTTGTTTCCCCAGGTTTTGATTGAAGCATTTAACATAGAAAGCATCCAAGCTGGTCCAAGCAAATGAGTTTGTTCTCATCCTCGTTGTGACGACAAATCACAGATTTGTCTCTGGAGCTGCTCTTGATCTTCTCTCTGAGAGATAACAGCGTAGCACTTTAATAACAGAGGAGCTTATTATTTGAGTTTAATTACTGAAGCTGGATTTTTAGTTGATAAAAATGATAAAAATGTTTAATCTGTTTTATCTTGAGGGAAACTACTCATTTACCAGTTATTGTTTGAATGCTGAGTCATCACTCGCAGTATTGCTTTCCTGTTTGTTACGTTCGTTTAGCTCACTTGGGAGATGGGTGCTATGACTTTTGGTTTTTGTACATTTTTAAGATGTTTACCATTTTTACAAATATTTTCGCCACTGAAATACATTAATATATATTCAATTCTTTCAAAACCTGTTTCTCTTTGAAATCAGCTTCTGTCTACAAGCTTTATTTTTGTATTCTTGCACTTTTAGCTTTTAGCCAGGGTTTTGCTGCTTGCTTAAGTAAAGTTGTTCAGCATTCACACTACATTTTATATAAAAAATGCCATTTACCCAGGTAACTTAATTTTTTTATAGTCACTTTGTATCTTCAGAGTGAATCAGGACTAAAGTATGCCATGAAAAAGGTTCATGAAATTACAGCAGTGGTGGACAAAGTACTCAACTCTAGTACTTGAGTAAAAGTATTGATACTCATGGTCAAATCTACTCCACTACAAGTAAAAGTTACTCAGTCAAAAATCTACTCAAGTAAAAGTACTGAAGTACTTACTTTTGAAAATACTTAAGTATTCAGAAGTACAT